>NW_008617491.1:3966-71347 GCF_000691845.1 Merops nubicus | reverse complement strand
TGCCGGCAGAGGTCAGCAGGCTCCCGCCGCCCGGCCCGGCGCCGGGCAGAGCTCCCCAGGCTTTCGGCTCTTCCAGGGAAGGAGTTTTCCGTCAGGAACCGGGATCCCTCCTCGCCCTGGCAGAGGCCGAATCCACCCGCGGTCGTCTCGCAGGCGCCTGGAGATCTCGGTGACAAGGGACGAGTGGTGGCCAGAGGGACCGTGTGTGGGGTGCCACAGGGACAGGCAGGCAGCATCCCCCAAGACAAGGCTCACTGCATTCAAAGAGCCTTGAGGGAACATTTCTATCGCAGCCATGCTTTTGATAGCAGTAAGTAAAACAACCAAAACTCTTGAAACTTCACTTAGCGAGTGATGTGAAATTATTCCATTGCAGTAATGTCTCCAGAACGTGACTGTTTGGCTCAGTTCGTTAAGGCAGCTAGTAATGAAATGCTTAAGCCAAATGGGTGAAATTATTTTTCTTAAGCAGAACACTATCTATTGACAGGACTGACAGGGAGATGGTACCTCTGGCTTCCAGAAATTTACTCTTCATCCACAGAGAGATTTACTTCTCTACAATGATTCCTTTGTGAACTGTGAAATGGTTTTGGATGCCCCAGACATACCATCTCTATTATTTAGGTCTAGAACTGGAAATCAGAAGTAATTTGGGGTTTGAAAAGTTGAAGGGAGCTTGCACCATGAGGAAGATATTTAGAACACAACAAGACATCTAAACGTATATTCCTGCTTGACTTTCTGAAGGAAAAGGAGGAACAGGAGGCAGTGTGATCCTTCCCTTCTTACTCAGCCCTCTGGGACACTGCTTACCAGTTATTCTGTTGGTAACAACAAATAACAGCATTGCTTGATTCTCCTCCAAGAATTTTGAAGTGATTGCAGTGGGATTACATGTTGTCCCTGGGTTACAAACATCCCCACAGAAAAACAGGATTATGTGGTCCTTTCGGCTTAAACCATTGGGAAGGACTGGCCTATAAGATGAAAGAGACTTTTATTCCTGGAAATCAAGATTTCCTGAGGCCAGGGCTTAGCAGAGCACTTCCAAGGGTGCTGGTGTAGGCTGTCCCCACCCTGCACCCCTGGCATGGGGGCTCTGCTGCGCCACTGCCACATGCACAGGGCCTCAAGGGCACCCCACAGCAATGCTCCCCATCCCCAATCACAGTGGATGTCCATACGACTCCTTCCCTAATATGCAGTGTCAGGGTTTGTACCAGGTGAATAACACTGCAGGAAAAAAGAGGCCTAGGCAATGGGTTTTGTTTCTCCTGCCTCTGGTGTTGCTGGGCTCTCCAGCCAGGGCTTTGTCCTGGGCTTTCCTGCAGTGCTTTCCCAGCTGTCCCCAACACTTCCATGCCCCAGTGTCAGTGCAGAAAGGGGTTGGGAGAGGTGGGACTGCTCTTCCCGTGGGGCACACACTCAGTCTGGACACCTGCATGTACCAGGTGTGCATGTACCAGTCTTGGCGAGCTCCTTTCCCGCTTCACTTCTAAACACCACCAAAGCCTTTCTCAGCACATTTTTTTTCCAGCAGAGACACTTCTTTCTCCTCCCGTGAAAAGGCATCTGGCACCAACTACTCATTTGGGAAGAAAGAAATTCTCCAAAGATAAGCACTACCATCCCTACAGTCTCCCTGACTTAGTTCCCATCATTTACATAGCCCACCAGCAGCTGGAAAGGACCCTAACTCCATCAAGTTGCGTCAGCATTTGCTATTTGTGAGTCTCCCATTCATCAGCCTCCTTCCCCACTTCCCTGCTCCTGCAGTAACCCACAGCAGCTGCAGTCTCTACAGTTGAGGCTGGGGCTTTATGGGGTTTAATTAGCTGTGATCCAGTCCTCATCAGAGACAGTCTGTGCAGTGACCTGCTCAGAGCCATGGAAAGCAATTCCACAGTGTTAGAGGTCATTTGTGGTCCTCACAGGTCCTACCTGGACACGGATGTAAGCGAGATGCATAAAACTGTGTATATTGGCACATTTATGGAGGAAAAGTTGATCGCTTCAGAGAAGTTAAAGCCACTTAAATTAATTATTTTTCTCAAGTTACACATGCTGCTGCTGCTGCATCTCCCTGGCCCCAGGGCAGCAGGTGGTGTCACTCATCTCCAGGCAAAGTCACACTGAGTAAACTCAGTGTGATGGATAAATCACAAAAGCAGTGTTTAGCATCTTTTCCTGTTTCCTCTATGCTATATGGCATTGTCCAAGTGGTTTAATCGATGCAGTTTCTCTGGGGATATAAATTAGCACAGCTCTGTTGACTCCTGGGTAAAGTGTTTGTTTCCTGGGAATCTGGTACTGTGTCTTAGCTCCTTGTCTTCACCACAGGGCTGCTAATCTTCTTTTTCTTGAAGGATGCTGAAATGTGCCATTGTTATTATTGATTTAATATTAGACAATTTGCAGATCCTGCCTCAGAGGCTTTAATCTCAGATTTGATTATTACTCTGATACATTTAGATAAATATTGCAATAAAGCACTCATTTACTTTCTCATCACTAGGTCAATTGGAAGTGCTTTGTATAATGACTGCAGAGAGCTCCATGTTGTGTATCCATATTTTTAATTCTTCTGTGATGAAAGAATTGATTATAGCTAAAAGCAGGGAATGTATTTTTCATTTGTAATTTGGATTCTTTTCACTGCAAGGTACCAATAAGACACAGAAGACCAAAAATAACATGGAGAAAAACAGTTTGGCTACTTAAAAAATGTCACAAGAGATTAGCAAAGTGTACATAAACACAAACCATATGCGGGCAAGAAAGAAACAGGACAAATCAAAACAGTTTTAGCAGGTAAGCACCCACCCAACAGCATGTGTCATATATCAAAGAGGCACAGACTGTAAAACAGCGTCCTGTAGTTTGCAGCCAGTAGAAAGGCTCCCAATAAAAGCTTGATCGTCCTTCTTCTTTGGTTTCACAAGCTGTCCTGGATAGTGGTTGCAAAATTGAGTTGTAACCATCAAAAGGAGACTGGAGTCATCCTAAACCATGTCTATAAGTTTCTCTGGGATCCAGGAGGCTGAGAGTATTGAGTGCTTGGGAAACCTGGGATTCCTGCTCTGTTGGAAAGTCTTTCCTTGCTTCGTATATAGAGCTCATATATGCACTATGAGGTAAAACCAGACAGCACAAGGGCAACTCTACTTTCCTCTCAATGTCCATAGCATGGGTGACATTTCTCATTCCCACTAGAAAAGACTAAATAGTACTAAAAAAATAAACCAATTGCTAACTGATTAAAACCCAAGGGGAAAAATTATAAACCCCACTTTTGTGTATGTACACATACTGTGCTAATATAATAGGAGAGAAAAGTGCTATTTAGTATTTATGTATTTAGCTTCCAACTGTTTTGACTTGGTTTTGGAGTCTTTCATATTTTGATTGCTTGGAGTAGCAATGCTGTGAGGCAATTACATATGGCCAGGAGGAATATGCAGTGCAGTCCTTTACGGAAATATTCCTTGTTTCGTGGGTTTCCCAAACTGAAACAAAGGTCACTGACTTCACGTGTGCATGATGGTCTCAGTTTAGGGAGCACATGGCTTACTACCTGAAATGCAGAGATGGTCACAGGATTCTTTATGAAGGTTAAAAAAGACCTCCTGTCTCCCAGTACCTATTGGAAATACATTGGTACCTGAGGGCAGAATTTCTCTGTTCAGCAAAAGCACAGCAGGGAAAATAGCAAGGGTCTCTCAAGATGTCCTGGTACTCAGAGTCACTGAGCTGACCCTGGTGGAAAGATCAGAGTCAGAGAGTGGAAAGACCTGAGGTACCTTAGGGCACATCAGTCTGAGAAAGAGCTGGATCAGAGCCTGTATAAATTAAGGTCAACACAGATGGAAGTTCTGGAAAACACTGAGCAACTTGGGTGTGCAGTGCTCCAGCCCTGAGACGTGGCTCGGCAGGAGCAGGTCCCAAATGCACGGGGAGATCCGAGGCAGTCTGGGCCGCTCCGTGTGCTGAGGCATAGCCAAACCTAGCACCTCCCTGCCTACAACAAAAACCCTTCAAGTGCAATTAGGACTTGGGTTACAGGCTGGGTTTGCTGTGTAATTATTAGCATTACTGCAGCATTATCAGACTTGGATTTCACTGCTGATCTGGTGGATAATCCTTACCTGGGTGAAACCAAGCCTGCTGCTCCACCCTGACCTCAGCCCCCTGCCTCCCACACCCGCGCCCGCAGCGGGTACAGCACAGGACTTTCCACCCCAGCTTGTGCTTGCAGTATCTGCTCTTTGCTGAATTATCTGCTTGGCTGAATACATGGTGTGAAAATGGGCCAGGGCAAAGGAGGAGCCTTTTAGTTCAGCCCTTAACCAGGGTTGAAGAATACCAGCAAAAATTAGCCAAAAAGTATTTGTGTTTCCTGCCAATCCCTCTCAGTGATTCCTTTCTTTTTCTTTCTTTTTTTTCCCTCTGAGTTTCACACAAAGCTCCATCTTTAGGATTAGCTGTCTACAGGCAGTTCTTTGTATTCAGCTGAATTTAAGATTATGGCTGAGCCATAAAAGGGGAGAAAGGTGACACTGTTGAGTTTCTGCAGCAGTAAATCCTGAAATATTCCAGCCTATGACATTGTTGTAGCTGGCAAATGCTGAGTGAGGAATATCTGGTTAACACTGAGGCCCAAACTTGGTTAGATTTCACAGAAGACCCTGCTGTGAGTCTCAGATTTGCGTGGCATCATATACATTTGAAGAGATCTTTCTGGTCAGATACTGAAATGTTATTTTTGTTTGCTGCTGTTTGCAGTGAAGATGATGTTTGATGAAAATGCTCCTGTTTGTAAACCTTGTAGGCTGGAGAGCAGCCAAACAGTGGAGGAAATGCAGGGGGGAGCCAATAACAGCCAGAGAGACATTGTGTTATGGCATCAGGATCTGCTTGTCACATGTTTGTAGCCTTTCTGAATTCTTGTGAGGGAGCGGGAAGAGGATGGTCCCCTCTGTTCTCCATTCTGGGCTGGAGGAAGGTAGAGGATAGCCCTCTCTTACCACTGCTGAGGATGGGGAAGTATTTGCCTAAGTCATCTGGTGCTCTGCAGTGGGTCCTTGGCTCAATGCAAGGACTTTGCACAGCACAGGAATAAAATAAACTGATGCAGTTTCTCCTCTGGTCTGCCCCATGCACTCCCCTCTGAGGAGGGCAGAGCTATGAAGGTGCCTTTCAGCTGATGCAAAGCCCAGTCTCCAACATCTACGTGTAACTGTCAGTGTATGTGTCAAAGACATGTTTAATTTATGTTAATTCTGTTTCATGGTGCAGTGACAACTGCAGCTCTTTAGAGAGGGAATGGAAGTGTGAGGCTACGTGGTGTGCAGCGTGTGGTGGTTACCAAGGGAAATGGGCTATCGTTGTGTGGAAGCTCATGGTTTTTCCTGAGCTGCACAGCTGAATTTGGTACAGATAACGGTGGTTTTGTGGGAGAAGGAGGGAGAGAGGTCTATTATCAAGAAGGCAGAGCTGGAGTGAAGGATGCTGCTTCCTGCAGGTTTCTCAGCCTTGGCTTCTAGGCCTTCAATGTCAAGGCACTTTCTGTGGAGGCACCTACACAGAGGACTGCTTGGAGGGGTAGATAACTTGTAGGAGAACAAGCCACCAAGAGGTTTTACATTAGCCTCCAAAGAGTACTGAGCTGGTGATAGCTATGTAGCACTGGGATGTGCTTTAGCTGAGGTATACGTACATGTGTGTGTGCATGGAGGTGTATGTACATCAGTTAACTCTGTCTGAAAAGGTTAATGGCTTGAGGCTATGCAAAATCAAGCATTTTTCATCGGACTTATTCAAGTTCATCACTGGAAGGGTATTAAATCAACCATGAGTTACAAACACCTGTCTAAATCACCAAGTTTGGATTCACAGCCCTATAGACAAATGGGATCTTGCAGATTATTAAGCTAACGTGCTTACCACAGGCTTCTCCACTGGAATTCTTGTTGTAGAATTCATACTTATGCAAGTGAGGCTCATGTAGGCAACGAATTTTAACTCCAAAATTCATGTCTTTATTGTTCAGAGACAGGAAGGCAGCTTGAGATGTGGTTTCTCTACATATCTACTGAGCATTATTATGAGGAAACCTATTTGATCAGATACACCCAGCTCTTTAGAAGGCTTTGGGTGTATTTAGGAGAGTCCTAGAGCTTGCCACAAATTGGAAGAGGAAAAACTTTATGAAGTCTGAGGCTTTGTCACCATGGTGACATCTATTTGAGTTTGGAAGTTGCATTAGTTTGAGCTCACAAATTTTTCTTTTCCTGTGATTAAAGTCACATCTCTTATCCTCTAAGTTATGTCCTCCTCCACTTCCTGCAGTACCCCACGATGACTGCATTTAAAAACCAAATTTCTTTTCAGGGAACAAATACACAGGATAAATTATCTCCATCCACTACTGCCTGCAGCAAGCTGGCACTGGTGCAGTCCATATCTACGCAGGCTTTACGTATAAATGCAAAGAGAAAAAAAATAGTCTCTCTCCTCCTGTGCCAAACCATTTAACAGCTATGATCAGATATGTCTAAATGTGAGAGGACTTTATCCATCCTTTAATAATCACAGAGCTGACCACATTCACCCTTCGAATGACTCCACTGGATTAGGTGGAGTTCACAGCAGAGATGAATTTGACCTAGTAAGTACATCAGTGGTCTTTTGGGTTTGCTTTACATAGCACGCAAAGGACCTCTTCAAAGATCTGTGGTTCAACATAACCTTGACTTCAACTCTAGTTTTAATGGCTACTTGGAAGATAACAAAGACCACACTCTTTGGGAGACTGCTGTAGGGTGAGAAGCCTCAAAACCACATGGCCAAATCTAAGCATAAGTGAAGTCTATACAGCCCACACAACTGTGGTGGCAGCTGTCAGAAGTATGCCAGAGAAAGCCATGCTCCTGGCTGACAACTGGAGGGTAGGGAGTCTGAAGCACAGCTTAAAGCAAGAATGTTCCTTTGATGGATATCCAAAATTGGTGACTGCTTCCTTTCAGGATGAGCATGCTGTGCCTTGGGAGATGCTGATCATCTCTTGAAACAACCCTGCACCAGCACGGATTGATCCGTAAGCAATGGCACTTGAAGCACTTGGTTTTGATCAATTTGGGTGTTACTTTAACTTGCCAGAAGTAGAAGCCAAGGTGTGGTCGATGGGGATCCGGATTTGTCTGTTTGTAATAGTTTTCTGGCCACTGAGAAGTGTGCTCTTAAGCAACAGAAATGTTGTCCTAGCACCTGATTTTTGAAGGAATTTTCCCCCCCTGCACTGACTAGCGTCACACATCATCCCTCCCTGCCTCTGTCTGTGCTCACAATCAAGCTCACTCCCAGTAGCATGTATTTTATTAAATTTGGCTGTGAGAATGTCACCAATTATGATGGGAAAAGCAAGAGTGGAGGTTAGGGGGGAAAGGTGAAGGTTAAATTCAGACATTCATGAGTTTATGGGGCAGTTTGTCCTCAAATCAAAGCCAGGCATTCATGTCGAGCTACGTAAACAAGAATAAATGCTCATGTGAAACTTGCTTAAGAAGCAAAAACCCTTAAGAATGTTTGCCACAAAATATGTGCTTTCTTCTCCCTTCTCCTCCTCTCAGCCCCAAGGAGGGAGAGTGCTCAGAGCATGTTGCTGGCCTGGGTAATGTGCTATCTCTAAAGAGAAAGACAGAAACCCTGCCAATAGGTACGCGTTCATGCTCAGAAGGCTGCTGTGTGCTGCAGCCAGTGCTGCGAACAGAGTCCTCGGCCTGGCTAGTGCAGGATCCCAGAGCAGGGGGAGTGCCCAGTCCTGGGGTTAGGAGGACACATACTCGTCCTTCTTGAGGTGTCCAGTGATGTTATTCCTCAATGTCACACTCTGTAAAAGCTTTAACTCAAGGTAAAGTTTAAGGAAGGAATAAGAAAACTGGTGAGAAACTTTTCTAAAAAAACAGATCAACCTCAGATCCTCAGCTACCTTTTATTTACTAAACAGAGCAAGTTTCCCTGTGTGATACATTTCTTAAATTATAGGTTTCCCATATCCTGGCATCCTAATAAAGTCTAGATGAATGATGACAGAGTCTGCTGGGAGAATGAGTAAACATCTCCTACTGTCTGGAATGTAAGACAACTACTGTCTTATCCTTTGTTACAGGTTGTTAAGATAAAATTACCCTGTATATCAACAGCACTGTCAATGGAATTAGAAAGGGCATTCTACCTCTGAGCTGCCTGGAGGGTATGATGGGGGAAGGCAGTAGCTTCTCTGTTTATTTTGGTTTTCTATTTGGTATGAAAAAAAAAAAAAAGAAAGCCAAGGGATTTGTTTTGGCTTTTTTTTTGGCTTTGTTTTGGTTTTTTAATGCAAATGAAAAAGAAGAGAAAAGCCAAGGAGGATGTGCAGGGCAGGTTCTGAATATTTCACCAGCTGTGCAAGCAGGAGAGGAAAGAAATTGTGGCTTGGTGAAAATCGTGGGATTTTCATGCCTGAGTTAGCAACGGCAGCAAAGTGTGGGTGCAAAGAGACCCTGCAGCTGCAGATGTGCCCCCTATATAGGGCAGAGGATGTGAGTCCCTGAGCTAAGGGCACTTCATCTCTCCTGGGCTTTTTGTCACCAGCCAGCACTGAGCTCTGAGCAACTCTGACCCCTCTCCCAGAAGGGATCCTGGTGGCCAGCGACCAGGGAGCACCCCGGGGTGTTTCACCAGCAGCACCTCTCCCATGCAGCAGGTGAAACTCCCTACTGCCCAGATGTGGTTAAACGTAGTTGGAGAGTTGAAAAGTTAAGGGGCCTTGTGAAGACAGAGGCACGTGTGTGTGACACATTCCCCGGAGCCTCGTTCACATAGGAAGTGGAGCTGACAGGGAACGCTTTCCAGACAAGTGTCTTCTTTTCAATTATTCTCAATTCCCATTAAATAGCAAAGGCTCCTGGGGTAATGTGTGCAGGCTCTGGGAGCTCTGATGAGTATTAGCTCGTGCAGTAGGTCCTGCTGGTGGTGAGCCGAGGGCGTGCAGCACTGTCCTTCCTGCTTTCTCTGCCTGTAGCTGCTCAGGAGGAAAGGCAAACCCTGGCAGCCACCCTTACTCCAGCAATAACCCCCCTGGTCCCAGGGAGACTGGCTAGAGAGGAGGGAAAGGTGCAGAGGCAGCATCGAGCTGATACGATGGGAGGTGAGGGCTGGCAGCCTGAGAAAATTATTTCCATTTTTGAGAAGACATGCTCTAATCTGATTCTAACTCAGCTCTGGGAAGTGCCTACACATTTGGTGTTTTCTCTAGACTTCCTCAAGACAGCTCTGAACCTCAAGTTTTCTCCTGTGTTTTGTCCCATTTCTGTTTCCACCCCTCTTATCTGCTGCTGCAAACTTGGCATCTACAGTTCTAGGAGCACCCTCATGTGCAACCCTGTAATCCAGTGATGTGTCTCTGGTGCCTTTTTTTTTTATCAAATCTTGATGCTGTTGCAGTTTTAATGGTCTTTAGAGAGAAACGACTGGAGAAGATCTACTTCTCCCAGAAAGTATTTCCTGGAAATGTGAGTCTCATGAGCATGCACTTGACTGCCAAAGTACTAGAAAGCAGTCTATATTATCTGCCTGTACTTGGGAGAAATCCAGTGTTGACCCATTTTCCTTGTAATTATGCTGTATTGCTGAAGTAATTACCTGCTTGAGACTTGTGATATTAATTGTGCCTTCAGCTGTCACTACTCTTGAATCATATAGCCATGATAGTGGGATCTAAAACTTAATTCCCATTGCCTCAGTTCCACACAAAATTAATTTTCTGCTCCAGACAACTTGACTTTTCTTCCTCTGTTTTTACCAAGCACTTTGTTTTGCTTCCTTTTTTTTTTTCCACATTTTTTTTTCCGTTTTGAAACTCCGACACTTCACACTTAGAATATTTTTGTTTTGAAACCAGAAAACAAAAGTAACTGAAAATGATATCGAGAAAAGATGGAAACAAAAAGCTGAGCTTGGGTGAGAAATGCTCTTGGATTCACAAAGCATTTCTCAGTTTCCACCATCTCATCTTGTAGTGTGTCAGAAACTTTACATGTCACTCTCTCATGCACTTACGTGTGTGTGTACATACATACACATATAAGAATTTCCTCTGACCATCTGTAGGGTTTTGCTACAGACTTTCCATCCCGAACCACATCAAGAAGAAAATATCTTAACGCTTTATTCACAAAATACTTTTGGCCTGTTTCCATTTGAATGTTATGCTTGTTTGCATAGGCAATTCATAGGGGAGTTCATAAAACCTCTTTTTGCCTGAATTTGTGAATTCCTGCCCACTGCATGTGCTTGAAATGAAATTACATTGGAAAAGGGACTGTTTTGAGATGCATACATTTTGCACATATCCTTTAAATAACCCAGGTATGTTTTCAGAGGGGGATGTTTTTCCTGTGGACTGAAGGACGCATTTGTACCACCTACTAATTTCTCCAGCTCCAAACCAGCACTAAGTAAATAGTTGAGGTTTTTGCCAACTCAGTGTTTCCAGCACTTGTCTCTTCCCCTTAGAGATATCCATCATTAAAGGACAACCCCTTACTTTAATTCTCTCTGCTTAGTTCCAGCAGGAAACGCTTCTTCTACCTCTCTTCCCAGCCTGCTGCTGTGATGATGTGGACAAAGCTGCTTTTCTGCCCAGCCCTGCAGCACACTGCCAATAGCAGCCAGCCCAGAGCGGATGTTTGTCTTTATTAATCATACACACACAATCTGCAACCTGAACTGTGCTCAGCAACGAGCAGAAAAAGTGCAACCTGACCGCAAAAGTATTATTTTATAAATAAGGTCCTTTAGTGGTAGTTAATTGGATGCACATTTTGCTAGATTCATGGAACATTAAAAACTATCATATCCAAATTGACTGACTGAGTTCATGTTACATCTCCAAATTACCAATGACCATTTTGCCTTGCAACATCAGACCTTGGGTTCAGAAATCCAGCTCGAGGGCCTTTTTTAAGTACATAGCACTTTTTTTTTTTTTCTAATAGAGATTGATTTAGTGTATGTTTAATGGCCCCATAAATCACTCAACATGCCCAACTCGCATACAAATTCTGCCAAAAAAAAAAAACAAACCAGTTTTCAAGGAAGCAGATGCCTTGTTTTTGGAACCAATTTGCCTTGCTCTCTGCGTGTGCGTGAACCCACAATTTCAAGATCCTCCTTATAAAAATGTTCTGCTCTCCCAGGTCTGAACACTGGTCATTTTCTCTGGGACTGCTTTCTTACCACGCCAAGTTAAACTCGGGCGATTCCCCTGCTGTGCCCGTTCTGTTCTAGTGCCTTTTAGATCAGCAATAACTAAATTCATTGTGCATTTCAACAAGAAGAAAAGAAAAACCCAGAGTGGCATTGTGCTCGCTCTTGTGAAGATCTATTGTGTGCAAAGTAGTGTGCTATCAAATGGCGTAGGTCATTTTTCATTACTCCACTGAGGATGCAGCTCAAAGCAGAGGATTATAGAAACTCATTTCCTTTGGTTAAGGGAAAAAAAAAAAGAGTTAACATTCAATAAACTCAAGGGCTATGACGCAATGTGGCCCTCAGAACCTTCCGAGCAGAGCTGTTAATAGCTTCCTTTCCCAGGACGCGGGTTTGCCCCATTCACTTATCGACTTTGATGCATTAGTAAAAGAAAATATCAACCCCTCATAACTCTCAGAAATGATACAATACATCACTTGAAAGTAAGCTAGGATCAACACATTGTTAACTGTTTGATCTCTTGAGTCAAAATTAATGATAGGTGTTTTGCACACAAAAAAATGAATGTTAAAAGCCTATTTAAGCTAACTAAAGACATCCATACAACATCAGGGTTGAATTGGAGGTGATTTCCTGCAATGCAGCTGTTATAAGTTTATCAGTCTGCGGGTGGCAGTAACCAGTAATCATAACCAGATTGCAGAAGGGTGGGATGGAACTTATCTTTAAATAGAAGATCTAACTAACTATCTAACTAAAGCAAGCTGGTTGAGACGTTCACAGTATTATCCACTAGAACACCCAAGGCTTCTGGGAGAAGCCAGTTTTTTGTATATTTAAAGAAATGAAACGATTCTGAAGGTTTAACTGCTAGGCAGGGAGAAACCAAGGTTCATAATGATTAACAGCAGACCTCCTGCGCTCTTGTACTCGCAACATTTACACAATAATGATAGCTAATAAGAAATGGCATTAAGAAATGACTTCAACTTTCTCCACTGAGATGTTGCCATAGGCTGTTGATGAACTTTTAGCTCATTCTCTTGTGACATGGAAAGGAAAGATCTGAAACGTAGTATGTATTTCAAGCAGAAGAGCGACTGAAAAAATTCCAAGAAATCTCTCTGAAGAGCCAAAGAGAAGTGTTGCACTGCGAGACAATGCCTCTGGACCATTACAGCCTGTTAGTTTTAATGCATCTCAAATTGCTTCCGTCTGCAGCTAATCTGACCACTGGAAACAGTCACTTTTGCAATGCCCTTTAATTTTTCTGATTTGCGTGTGGGCGGTATCTGTTGGTATTAATATGAATGCTTTCCGGATTGAATTAGGCAAAACAAGACAAGCTTTCAAAGTAGCATCAGCTTTCTTTGAGAAACGTGAACTCAGGAGCGTGTACGAAGCCGTGGCAAACCATGGGGAGGATTTAGGTCTGTCCCAGATCGCTCTCGTGCAAACATGAAAGGGCTGAGAGAGAAGCCTGAGAGAAGCTGGGGTGATTCTCCAATCACCCCAGCACCACCCAACAGTTTCTTTCACCCTCTTTGTTCTTAATTTTGCCCTTTCTGGGCACAGCCTCAGGCAGTCCAGCCCCAGGCATTAGAGCTGTGCCTGCAGCGGGCAGGGATACCCCGTTTCTGAACTTGCTGACCCGTGAGGACCTGCTGTTTTCAATGAATGAGTGAATCCCTGAAACAGTTAAGGAGCAAGCCAAAATCTTCTTCCATCCCCAAAGTCAGCCGAATACATGCTTTGTTTTCAAACTGACACAAGTTTAAAATAGCTGCTGTGTTAGCCTTTGCCACCAAGAGGTCCAGCTCCTGCCGACTCCCCGTGATCCCGCCCTCCTGCAGAGAGACACCTTGGCACCAGCTTGTAGGGACTGTCCTGTGCCTACGCTTGAACCTGGCTTCTGGAAACTGCAAGTCAAATTTGGTTTCCTATGGAAAACGTCCTGAAAAATGGCAACTACATTTTAACATAAAAGTCTGATAAAAATGAGTATTTAAAAAAACAAAACCAACAACATTCTTCACACAGCTTTCGTTCAAATTTTGATGAAAGTTTTAACCTAAAATAATTATTCCCCATACTGTACTCTGACATCTGCACTTTATTTATACAACACCTGTTTTCACAGATTTTTTTTTTTAGAGGTGTTTTTCAGTGGAGAAAAAGAAAGGTATTAATAAAACTGAAAATGTTAAATAGATTCCAATTAAGATGCTCAGCCATTTCCAGTTTTTTGTTTTCTGAATCTTACTCAACAAAACCTCTTAATTATTTCTCCATAGCCATGGGATCAGCTCACGCCCTTCTTCTCCCTGATGGGACTATAAAATCCTCAGCTGGCAGATCTGCCTGTGTGCCAGGCTCCCAGATGTGACACATCACCAGGATCTGGAGCGGGTAAGTTTTCCATTTCCAGCAAAGTGGCAGAGAGAAAGCAATTCCGTTGCCTGTGTGAGGGCAGGTGGACAGTGGCCAAACACTTTCCAGTTTTTGACTTGCTATGTGTTTTTCCAGTTCTTATTGTTTTGGAAGTGACCTACCGCAGGCAGTCCAGTTACCAGTCTGGGGCAACTGGACTGGGCAGGATCTATGGCCACTTGGTGCTTGCCCTCATGCCCATCTCCTCACTGGGTGTGACTACCCTGCCAGGCTCCTTGGCATAACCTGCATGTAGTGCCAGGGCATTGGATGCTTTATAGCCCATCTCATCATGCCAGTTCCTTTAGAAATTCTGCCACATCTCCAAAGTAAAATATTTATGGACAGGGAAACTGAGGCACTGGTGGGTGATACCTCCTGCCCAAAACTATGCAGTGGATGGTGAGAAACAGAGATCAAGACTCCAGGTCCAACTCCTTCCGTATCATACTGAGTTATGTCTTGTTTAAAGTACAGAAGTGAGTGTAGAAATTATCAAGGTTTGATATAGGAACTTTTCCTGTAGTAGGCTCTGAAATACTCTGTTGTGTTAATCATCTGGGATATAGTAAGAGCTGTGTTAAGATATTGTGTGGTTTAACGCAACCCTTAGACTCAAAAATTCACTGTTAAAACACAGCCTTGTGAGCCTGTGGGAAGCACTGCCTGTCAGTTTACACTGGAGGAAAATCTATATGCAGAAAACGGGGGAACTGGTAAACAAGCAGTTAAGTGGTGCAGCCCACTGTCACTCCGTCCCCGCATCACAAGGGGCTGGATTCCAAAATGTGGCACCCAGATGCAAAAATACCAAAGACCACATTAAAGTGATGCTAGTCACCCAAGCCCTGGCTCTAGAGGAGGATGCGGAAGTGCTTGGGAGGCTGATGCAGGACTGGAGGAAAGCTAGCACAGCCTACTAGTGCTTGTTCAAATAATGAGAAACCTTTTCAGGTTTCTGTGCCTCTACCAAACCTCCTGGTGTGCAGCCTTGGGCATCTGAGACCCTGCACATACACCCACACACACGGGCAGGGCTCCCAACCCCTCTGCAGATGTGAGGCCCCACAGCCTTCTAGACAAGCTTGAGAGAGGACTGTCTTGGGAGCCATCCTTACTACAAAGCAGCCAGGGCTGGAGACCCCAGGCTTTCCAGGGAAGCAGTGATTTCACTCCAAACACCCCAGCTGGCCATGTGAAAGCAGCCCGAGCCCCTGCTCAGAGACACGCCTGGCCCTCTGCCATCTCCTTGCTGGTGACAGGGCAGGCTTGGCTGAGACAGCCCCAGGGAGAGGAAGGCAGTTCCTCCTGGTGCCCACAGTGATGTGGGGCAGAAGGTCCCTCCACAGTGGGGCCAGACATGCAGGTGGCTTCTTGTGGCTGGCAAAGGAGTCTGTGAAAGGCTGTGTACCAACACAACACAATACAAGTGGGTGAAGGTGAACACCAGTATGCACCTAGTAAATAGATGATTGCTTCATTAGTGAGCTCTTAGGGGCTGGAGCCTGTAAGAAGGGCAGATATAGGCTCCTCTGTACTTAGGCACCTGGGGGAGAGGAGATGATGTCTTGTGACTGAGAAAACATGATGGGTGGATTATCACCAAATGAGCTGAACATGAGAAGCTCCCAGAAAGGATTGAGTTACAGGACTTTGAACCAGTCCTGGAGAAGCTGAGCTGAGAGCTCAGTGCTGGAGGCCTGGTTAGAGAAGGTAGGATTTGTCCTAAGGAGGTGAAAAGTCTTATGGCCTCTGGTGCTTTGGTGACTTCAGGAAGGTGTGAGCTCTCCTTTCCCTGGAAGGACAAAGTGCTAGTGCTGCGTTGGTTTTGAAGACTGCTTGCTTCTCTTGAGAAGGTTCTGTGTGTGGGAAATGAAAAAGGAGACATCTGGTACTGGAGAGGTAAGCTTTATCTTTTGTAGTCCTAAGTAAATTGTTATCATTGTCTGGAATGACTGAGAAATACGGCAGCTGAGTTAGCGTGGGGTTAGCTGGAGTGGCCAGAAGTAGTGTCTGGAGGAGCCTAGTCTTGGGCAGAGTTGCCACCCAGTGTGGGATGCAGCAAACAAACAGCCTCTTCCAACCTTTACCTGTTGGTCTTCAGCCAGTCTGGTTGAGTCTGGTAACAGAGATGATGGGGCTGATCACTGAACAGACTGCAGTTTAAAATACTCTGAATCCTGTGAGAGGAGTTTCCGTGTGGTGTTTTGGAAGTAATGTTATTTTATTATTCAAGTGCTTGATTTGCTTTGGCTCCATCATCTCCTTTGTCGTGACTGGGACTGGGGCTGGTTATGTGCAGAGGCGAGTTAGGCAGTTGCTCCACTTGCTGTGGCTAGCAAAATCTGTCTGCTGGCTATGTGTTGTGTGCCTTGTTCTGCTGCTACTCTCTCTGCTCTGTTTACTGCTAGGATTGAGTACAATGTTGAGGAGGTGGAGGGTTCCTACGAGGTGTTCTCACCTTGTAGACAAATAATCCTGAACTTTTGAATTTTGCTGCCATAGCATGAGCTCGTACTCTAGGGAAGAGCAGGTGTTGCTTTATCCCTGTAGGGGACCAAAAGCATTGCTTGAAACAGGGGGTGCAGAAAAAAAGTGTAGGAAGTGATGTTCTGCTCTGTGCCCCAGTCTGGGGTGGGAAGTGGTGAGCTTTATCCCAGAGCACGCCGATTCCAGCTTTCTGAGTAATGCTGGCTTATTGGAACAAGCTTTCCTTTGATCTTGCAGACAGAAGTCCACAACAGCTGCTCGGCAGTAGATAAGAGCAGCCACTCTCCAGGCTGATTGCCTTTGGAGATTAGTCCTCGGGATGTTGCACAACGAAGGAGCCCAGCCCATAAAGGCAAGATGGTCCTTTTGGTGTGCACACCTGCAACTGGGCCAGCAGTGTTGGGGAAGGAGTCTGTCTGCTTGTCCTTCAGGGCTGTAGTGTGCTAGGTGTGGTGTAAATGGATGAACTCCTTTGTCCCTCTCCATTGTACGCCCACAACTGTTCCCTCTTATGGAGACAGTAAAGAAAAGCTCTTCTTGCTCATTAAACCTGGGGCACATACACTGAATCTGGAAGTTGCTGTAAAGATTATTTTGTGTCTTGGTTGGTTTTAATTATTTTAATTTCATTTTTAATGGAAATTACCAGATTACAAGCTCTTCTTTTAAAGTTTTCAGTAAGAAGTTCTTAAAACTTGTTGTTTAGAATAGGCTCAGTAAAATGCCTTTGTGCATTACTTAAGTTAAATGTTGCCTTGGTCTTGCAAGAAAGAATGATAGCATTCACCCGAGATGGGTGTTTTTGGCAATGTTGGGTTTAGGCTTCCTGCAGGAATTGCAAACCCCTGTAGGATGTAGGATTTTCAGTAGGAAAATAGCTCCACGTTCTCTCCAAAGATTTTGGAGGTGATAAAAAATACTCTGTATGGATGATCTCTCGAGTGTGGGTCACCAGAAGATCAAGCATTGGTCCTTACCAGGAATCCACCTCATCTCTGGACAGGTTATCCAACAGAGTGAAGGGCACCCACGTAGTGCCTGGAGCAGGGTTGATGTGCCCTGTGTTGCACCTTGGCTTTTACATGCTGCACCTTTCTCGGCACTGGGGGATGTTGTGAGCTGAGATTCCCCTAACAGGGATGCCCTCACTCCCTGTGAGGAGCAGGACTTGACTTTGGAGGCTGCCAGAAGTGTGGGTGAGACAGTGGAAATAACCTTTGCCTGTAGTTCAAAGGTAGTCAGGAG
The DNA here is from genome assembly GCF_000691845.1 of Merops nubicus. Lineage (NCBI taxonomy): Eukaryota > Metazoa > Chordata > Aves > Coraciiformes > Meropidae > Merops > Merops nubicus. The sequence continues at coordinate 53,926 of NW_008617491.1, read as the reverse complement.
CAGTGGTGGACATGACTTCACTGTGCCCACTGCTCAGCATGAGTAACCAGTTCCATGCATTTCCATGCCAACCATTAATTTCCAGATGCAGTGACTAGCACGGTATTTTCCATTTCCAGATCTTGTTTGTACTGGCATGATTTTAAAATACTTTGTAATTACAGTCGTTCCTATAGTCAAGCTGCTAGAGCAGTGCATGGTGCTCAGAAGTTCCTCCTTTAGCTAGCAATTTTGGTAATGACAGTAATTCAGATAATCTATCTTTGTGGCCTTGTGGCTTTCAGAAGTATAGGGCTTTTTTTCTTCCTTTTTCACAGATGTAGTCCTGTCTCCATATATAGTTTGGTGGGTATCTAGTATTCTAGATGTGTTAAAATAAACCCAGCTGTGCAGTTCCAGTCCTATACCCACAAACTTTCTGATGTTGCTCTCCACGTTAATGCAATCAAGTATTTGGGGAGGAAAATGGGGAGGGCAGAGGTGTGAGCTTGGCAGTCTGCTGTGGACAGTCTGGTTATACTGCCAGGCAGCTGTGGGGTTTGGGTGCACCCCAGCAGCATCTTCTCCTCAAAGTGTTGAGTGATTGTGAACATGCTGGACTTTCCCCTAAGCTAAGCAGACTGGATGGAGGTGAAAGAAGCCAGGTTGCAGTGAGAAACCCAGGGTGTTGGCACTGAGGTGTGCACCCCTGGGCGTGTGGTGGGGGCTGTCCACAGAAGGATGTGCTGGTGGTGCTTGACCAAGCTCTGCATTGCTCGTGTCTGGTCCCCACAAGTTAAGAGTTGAGATGGGGTATGGCACTTTCCTCTCAAAGATGAGGTGGCCTCGATGAGTACAACTTTGGGCGGAAGCTGAGCGGCATTTTGGCTGACAACTCACAGCACAATAAAAAATTTTGGCAGCCAAATCTGACATCATCCTATTGAACAGGGAAAATCCTTCAGTTTGGGGAAGATGGCTGAATCCCAAAGCTGCTCTCATCTGCTGGTTAAGTCTACCACCAACAGAGACGCTCCTAAATTACTTCTGGGAGAAACTGCTCAGACAGATCAGAGGCAGACATCTCCCTCAGCGTGCAATTATATTTGCTGCTTGCTTTGAGAAGAGGCCAAAGCAAATGGGAAGCAGCAATTAAGGTAGGCACCAGCAAGGAAGACCTAAAGTATAGGGCATAGTGTTTATCAGTCATCACTGCACAGAAAAGGTCCTTCCTTAATTGCACTGAAGAGGAAAGAGCTGTAGCTCAATATTTTTGTGTATTGATTAACTTTTCCCCAGAAGATGCTCATATGCAGAGGAGGGTGGGAGAGGCAGATGCTGATTAAATGTAAACTCTTCTGCAAATCTGTGTGTGACCTCTGGCAAGTTGCTCATTCTTGCCTTCCCTTCAGAGGCAGGGAACAGAGGTGCAAAGATTTGCCATACCTCTGTCCAATTAACCTGTGCATTTTCAGCTAGAGGCTGACAAAACTGGGGGATCCTAAGCCTTGAACAAGCCCTTGAGGTCACTACTGTTGTACCAACAATAAATCAAATGAAATCCCTTTTTTTGAGTTTTGAACAGTAAATGCAGCCTCTTTGATATTTTGTGACCACATAGCACAATGAAGATTCCAGGGAAGAGATGCTGAGCACATAACACATCATGTCTAGAGAGTTTGTGTCCATAGTGTGTATGGGAAGTTGTTTCCTGTAAAGCAATAAAACCTGGTTGAAATCTGGCTGAATTCAGAAGCTGTGTGTAAACAGTGATTTGGGTATCAACAGTTTTCTTTGTGGTAGCCTGTGCAGAGGGCTGTTCTTGCCACTTCCTGGAGATCTGCAAGCTAAGGCTAAGTCAGATGAAATATCACCTGGCTCTGGAACCAGGGAGCCTTAACAGACACAGCAAACCCCCCCCCCCCCAAGGTGGCAGCAGGGTCCCTGAGGGCTGAATTGCTTCTGTTTGTGGTACCTGCATATGTCTGCAAGGATGTGCTGTGGAAGGTGTTTTGGAGACACAAGAAAAAGCTGTTGGCTATGTTCCATCTTTCTCCAGATCTGTGTGACTTGAAATTAACCCCATTAGCTGAAATACTCCATTTTATCCACAAAAATCTGTTGGCTGGAAAAAGTTGTGTATTCCTTTTTTTTTTAACTCCCTCTTCCCCCCTCCCCTGTCTGCTACTTTCTAGGCTTTGTTTGAAGCTACTGTAGGTTTTGAAGCCCTCTTCCAAACCTAGATGGGGGCTCAACTCCTCAGTTCATAGGACAATAGTCAAGTTACCTGGGGGGTGTGTGAGTCCATACAACTAAAAAGCATTAGAAACACGTAAGCACGTACCCGTAAATGGCTGCAAGGGTTTCCAAGCACAGCAGTGGTGAGGACTTGCCAAAGCAGGCTAAGAGCTGGAAAAAATCAGGCAATTCAGGAATATGGCTTGAAATTAGTGCTGGAAAATAAACATCAGAAGGGTTGGAGCTAGCTCATTTGCTAGTGCTAAAAGCACCATCTGTGCCTGCCTCCCCAGTGTTTGGTCCTTCTCTCTGCAACCATTCCAATCAAGCAGTGGCTCCCCATCAACCTGTCTTGGATGTTCCTTGCTTGTGTGCAGTGGACCTCCATGCCCTCTAAAGTCTCTTCTCTTCTAAACAACATGGCAAGACTGATTTTCTAGCAGTGTGATCCTTGATGCCATCACAGTTTTTATGGGCCTTAGGGTTTGGTAGCCTGCAGTCAGATTTACTGCTTTCCCCACCTATAGAACTATCCCCTGCTGCCATCAAGAAGCAGTGAGAAGAGGAAGGCTCATTAATGTTTACTTTGTTAATGAAAAATAGGAAGTGTTATTTTCAGCCTCAGAGCCCTACTCAAGAAACTGCCCTCATAATAAATGGGAAGGTTGCCCTGCCACCAGATGCATGGTGCTCATGTCTGTCTGTTAAGTGCTCCTGCTGTAGGAACATCAACATCCCAGGTCTCTTCTTGAAAGCTGGTAGCTTAAACAGTTCTTTGGTAGCTTGCACCGACAGTTTTTAAGTTCTCCCAGTGTTTCTGCAGGAAGGGGATGTAGTGTCTTGCTCGCAATGTGGTAAGGGGCTGCAGAATATCTGCGCCATGCTCTTACAAGCTGAGCATCAATCCTGTGTTTGATCAGCCAGGGACAGACCTAGATGATGACAATCCTCATGATCTAGTCCAGATCTCCATTTGCTGAGCATCTTTTAAGAAGAGGTAGGGGAATCATAGACCTGATACTTCCCTGGTCTTCTCTTCCTTTTCATAAAGGAAAGTAGGACATATCTGAGGAGGAGACATCAGAGTATGTCTGATGTGTGGTATGGAAATGAAGCAAAAGCAACTCCAGTATTGTGCAGTGTCAGTGGAGATGTTTTTCTTTTCATTTTCTGAGAGGTGCTGCAGTAGAAAACCAGATCTGCTTCCTCAAAAACTGTCACTGCCATCTGGAGAACATAATATTTGACCTGCGGGCTTAATTTGTTCTCAGTCTCCCACATCTCCCAGGAAGGAGTCTCCATCTCTTAATTTGAGGCTGTTACCTCTTGCCCAAACAACAAGTATTTCCAAGGTTTGTTCTTGAGCCAGATAAGAAACATGAAATAAATGAATGCAAAACACAGTCTTCTTTTTGAACCAATACCAATAAAGCCACTGGAAGGGTGTGCTTTGCAGGTGCTGATAGGATTGCCACTGTGACTCCACATTGCTATGGCAGAGTTACCAGGCTGAAGTGCAGTGTGTCACTGAAGACACATCTGTCTCTGGCTGTGATTTTTTTTTTTTTTTTAAAACAAACTTCTTGGTCTCAGCTGCTACTAGCAGTTGTCAAAGCTGGGAAGAGCTGGTAGAGTTTGTGCCTTGAATTCGTTGTGCTTTTCCACCTTCTCAGAAGCAATAGGTCCAGCTTCACAGAAGTCCCTCCAGCAGCTCTTGGAGGGAGCTGGCTGCCATTCCTGACTGAAGACTGAAATGGTTTCAAGACATTGCTGAGTGACTGTGGAGGTGGGGAATACCTCAGCCCAGAGCCTAGACTTCAGCCACAAGCACACCAATCTCACGGGAGTTCTTTACTACCTTGTCTCGTTCTTCTCTGTGGACACGGTGGAAGAAATTGGAGGACTTTGGGACCCCACTGTTACTGTCTCTATTTGTGGTCTGAGCACATCCACACATGGACTATGAAGAGCTTTGTTTTTTTCCTGCAAATCCAAAATATCAACTTTAAAAAAATATCTGGAAATAACCAGTTACATGATCCACTGAAATTCATAACAAAGGACAAATTGAATCCTTCATGCTGTGTAACAGCCATAAATAAAGACTTTATGGCTGAGAAGTTGTAGGCGATGTTCCAGCAAAATCGATTTTATTCCCTCCTCACCCCCTGCAATATGAATCTCTGGAAACGGGGGTTCCAAGGGCTCTTCTGACATAATGTTAGCTGCAGCTTCTTAAATCGGACTCCCTGCCAATATTTATAGTTCACATTCTGTGCATGGTATGTGTGTATAGAACTACACCAGCTTTTACAGTTGGTTTCTCAGTAGTCATGTGAAACCAAAACAACTGGTGGGATGAACTTGGAATCATTTGTGCATTTCTCCAATTTAAATAAAAAGTCTCCCTTGATTTTAGGAAAAAGGTCTCTTGATTAAAGTTCCTCCAAGTTGATGGTGGCCCAGCCTCTGTGAGTGTCATGTCATTCCGTCCCAAAACCACCAGCTGGGTTTCCAGGGGAACCCTGCAAGATGAATTTCAACACCTGCTTGTACAGTTGCAAAGTGAGTAGCTGCACGCTTTCTTCTCATGAATGCCTGGCCCTATCTCTACTTGCTGTCCGCTCCAAAATTTGGCCCTGAGGTTTTGTGAAATGAGTCCTTGGAGTAATTAACTAAGTCCTAAAACTGCAGTCCAGCCAGGACATTCCCTGTTAAGAAAGAACAACTCAATTCAGTGGATTTAAGAGCTAGACTCCAGCTTCAGTAGCCAAATATAGGTCAGTGGTGGCAGCAGATCACTGTGAGAAGGTAATAAACAAATAGGAAGCAGAACTCTTCATATCCCAGTTCTGGATTAGCTGAATATGTTGGTTTGTGCTCTGTTCTTGTTTGCTTAGTATATAGTTGGAGATAGAATTTGCTGTCATTAAGTATTTGCCCAAATACTTTTTTTTTAAAGAGTCTGATTAGTACTTCTGCCCAACAGAGACAGCTGTAGAGCTATTGACCTCTCTGCTCTTGTCTACAGCTTGTTATAAACACTGAACAAAATGGCTTAAATTGTTGGGACCTGAGAAATGATATCTTTGAGCTCTGACCCTTCATAACTGAATCCAGACACTGAATGTCTCTGCTTCCACATATTTTTTATGAAGCACCTGACACAGCAGCAACAAATAGCACAGGAATAAATCCAGGAGCCTGCAACTGTTTGCCTTCATTAGCCAAGCCAAAGGTCACCTTGCTGGTGTCACCATTACTGTCTGGCCACTAGCAGGGCCATTGCCTGCTCTAGACCTTAGCAATGGGTCAGATCATGCAGTGGAGGGGAAGGTGGGGAGGCAGGTTGGGAGGCTGTGAGGGGCTCTTAGTGCCCCACAACCACAGTGACATCCCAAACCTGCATGTGGTGCTTTGGAAACAGCATAAACCTGAAGTCCTGGGCTTGAGCTACAGGTGCTGACATGCTAAAGCACAACAGAACTGCTGAGGTCCTGGCGTTTCTCTCTTTCTTAAGAGCTGCTTAAAATAAGACCATTAGCCCAAAGTTATCAGGGGCACAGAGCTGCTAATTCAGGAGTTGCTTTGGCTTCCTGTTCAGAAAGGGTAAGTGCATGATTTTAATTACAGGCAAGCCCGTGGATGGTGCAGTGAACACAGCCACTCGCCCCCTCCCAATTCCAGACACAAATGCTCCATTCCCCAAATTACTGCTGACTGGCCTGGGATTGGGTTTTATTGCAGACAAGCAAGCCAATTCTTTGAGGTGAGGTTAATTCAAGCAGCCCTATGTAAAGCCCTATCCTGTAAATGGTTAAATGCTTAACCATGCCTGCAGAAATTAGACAAGTGCAAAGCTGCCTTTCCAAGGGCTTGTGGGACTGAGGCTGTAGCCCCCTTTTCTCCTCTAGTTTCCCCCAGTGCTTTTCCCTTATGGAAAAAAAGAGTGAAGTTGATGAATCCGACTATGACTTGTCCTGTTTCCCATGTAAATATAAGACCAAACTCAAGCTGTTTAAAGATTGTGCTGTCTCCATTTATGGAATTAATTCAAACATCAGGATTCTATTAATTGGGGAAAACAGCAGATTTGTCCCGAAGTGGCAAACCTCACAATATCAAAGTAACTCTCAAACCATTAAAATTAAAACCCTTGTTCCTATTGCCTGGTCAGCAGACCCTAGGAAAACCACCATGCATGCTAGGAAACAAATCAGTGTGTTAAACATCTTATCCAGAACTTCTGATCTTTCCGAGCTACTGGTTTAGGAATACAAATTCTACTTCATTAAGCAGAAAAAGGGAATAGATATTTTTATTTAAAACAGAGTAACTCAAAGTGGCTGTAATAACCCATTTCTGTTGCTCTTGTATTTGAGTAATGAATGACTGTAGTATAAAGCGCTCCTAGTTTTTGCCTCAAGGTCTTGTCAATCATTACCTGATAAATAAAAACTTCAAACAGGCTCCTTTTAGCTTAATTGGGCAGAATGGCTCTCTAAAGGCACAGCTGAATACAGAGAATAATGTGTTCATGGCAGCAGTGGAAGTCAGCAAGAGGAGTATTTGGATGGAAACATACAGCGGATGCAAATTCTGAACTCAACAGATGAGTCTTTTTGGTTTTACTTATCCAGAAGAAGGTGTGTGTTCCTGCTACAGGCAGAGCTGAAAGGGTTGAATGGAGCAGCAGAGGAAATCCTGTGCTCCTTGGCAGTGCTGTCCGAGCTCCGCTCTCCCTGGCTGGTTTTAGGCTTTACAGCTGACACTTCCATAAAAATCAGAAATCTTAAAATTATACTAAGGCTCACTTAAATCATTATCTTTTATTATATGAACATTGGCAGTGGTGGAGGCAGTTTCCTGCACAGGGACAAAAGGATCCTATTGTCAGTACTGGAACACATCTAAAAGAGCTCAATTAAGCAAACACAACACCCTCAGAGTCTGGCCTGAAAGAAGCTAAAATAACTGATCTATAAAATGTTTTAAATGTGCTTTAAAATGTCATTACTCAGATAAATCTAGCCATTTTGAAGCTGATTCTCTGGCGTTTTATGGCCCTGCCAGTTTATGGCAGCATACGTATTCATGTCAGGAATTCCTCTTCCAGAACAGTAGAGGAGGCAAAGCCACAGTAGTGCTGTGGACCAGGGGGAGGCTGCAGCCAGCTCAGAACGGGAGCTTTGGCTCCCAGGCTGGGAAAGCTGCTCTGAAGCACATCCAGCAAGTTGTGTGTGTTTGTGGCAGAGCTGGAAACCAACCAATATTTCATGATATAAGGCTGGACGTGTTGATGTTCGTGGTAAAGCTCCTGTTAGCTGCAGGACTGGCACTGTAAAGCAGGATTGAATTTTCTTTTTTTTTTTTTTTTTGCTTTAGTTTTTTTCCTCCTCTTGTTGGAACCACCTCTGACTTATGCTGGGTCTAAATGCAGAGAATTGGGACCATACTGAAAAATAACAGAAGATCATCCTTCTAAAATGAGTCCAGGCATACAAAAGCTGAGTAGGCATCAGTTTAGATCAATAAAGGTCTTCACACTGATGCTTTGCTGGGCTTCAGTTCGGTGCATGAAGTAAACTTGCTTATGAATTGTAATTGCTTGTGAAAGATGGTAGTTTAACTCCAAAATGCTAATGATTTAAGCCTGTGAATCAGCAAATATAGCTACATAACCTGGCAACTCTGCTCACAGTTCAAAGTAAACAAGAACCCCAAAATTGCTGTTATGCCCTGAAGATATAATGTTTAGTTAATACAGGGATTTAGACCTTTATTTTTTTCTCAGCTGCCTCCATGGCAATGCGGTGTGGTATCCACAGTAGGAAGCCTCATGCCAGCAGCATCTCTAAAATATGCTAAAACAATCTAAATTAGAAAATGTCAGCTTCTTGGCTGATGTTCTTTTGGAGTTTCTTTCTTCCTTTCTTGTGCCTCTATAATTTTATTGGGATGACTAAATCTCCGAACTATGTTAGCAGTAAACAGAACTAATTTACCCCCTGCTTCCTTGAAACAGCTGCTGACAGCTGCACTATAATTCAATCATGGATCTTTGCAGTGCAGACTACAAAACATATTCATATTTTTTTTGTATTCTTCCCTCTCTGTTGTATTTGGACTGATGGAGTCGCACCAAATAGCGACATGTGCTGGCTTGTCTGTGCATAAAGATTGATCTACATGAAAACAGAGGCTCAAGATGGAATATTGTCCAGCCAAAAAGGTTCTTTGAATACAGGGGAAAATAACCACACAGATACACAGTGTTGTTGGGATATCTTTTGTAAAGTTGCAATGATTTATTTTACTAGTTTGTACAAAAGGCTTCTGACAACTGCTCTATGAGAAGAACCAGAAATGTGTATGCATTTTTGCCAACTGTTAATAAATATTTTATTAAATAAGGAAACAAATGTGTTTAGGAACCGAGAATAATCTTTCCTGGATGTGATTGAAAAGGAATTCAGAGATGGAAATAAATAATTCTTCCGCTTGTGACAACTATTTACATAAAAATGTACAAACAGTGAAGCTGATGTTGAGCCTAGCAACAGAAATCCTGTTATTATGTTTAAAAAACAAACAAATAAACCAACCAAAAAAAAAAAACCAACCCCAAAACAGAAACAATCCCCACATAATATTTAATATATGAATCCTATACAGCACGATACTGTGGTCCAAATTAAAAATGCAATACACCAATGCAGCAACCACCAACACTGAAACACCCGCAAGAAAAACTACTCCTTGACTACTAAATAGTGGAAGTTTAGGCATGATTAGCTTTTAACTTTCTAGGCAGCACCTTAACTTCCTCTAGGAGGTTTACAGAAGCACTGGTGTATATATGTATACCATGCCAAAACCCACTTTCAGTCTGTGTGATTTCAATACCTCACTCTAAACAAGAGCTGCACAGACGGCAGTTTTGGCTGCTTGTTGTAGATGGTCCTGTCTGCAGGCTCCAGGGACAGGTGGTCTTTTGGCCTCAACTGTTGTCCTGCCATTTGGCTGGCTGTAACTATATGGTCCCAGTCTCACCTTGGGGCAGTTTGGGAAGTGTGCTGGACTTGTGGAAGACGTGTGCTGCGGCCAGGCTGGTCCTGCAGATGTTTGAGTCGCCTGAGTTGGAAGCTGGGCACATCTGGCAATGTGGCAACTGCTCACCGAGGCCCTGGTCCAAAACCTACTGATGTGGTGGACACAATTCCACTTTCCCATGAGCCTAATCCTGCTACTGAGAAAACTGCTGGGAAAACACCAATTGACTTAAATGAGATTAGAATTAGACCATCAGAAGCAAGTTTCCAATTTATTTCATAGGCAGTAATTTATTTTTTTTTATTTTCCTTTGCTTATTCTTAAAGTGAGGCATCTGGTCTGGATTTGATCTGTGACTTAAAGGAAGAGGAGCAATAAGTGATTTCTAGAACTGGGCAGTTGTGTTAATTTATCTTCTTTCTCTAATCTCCTGTAAGGCAAGATGTGGAGCCAAGTTCCCACTGCAGCTGCACCACCATGTCCACTCATCGGGCAGAGAGAACAATCTCCAGGGATTTATGATGTTCTGGACACAGCTGTTGGAGGGTTAGGTTTTGAATTTTGGAGATTTAGAGCTGGGTGTGCTGTGGACCTGGTGTTTTATTGGAAAGAATTTTCTTTTTTATCTCCGTGGTGAAACTTAGGCCAATCCTACTTTTGTAATTGCAACGTATGCCAAAGTTTTGAATTAGTTTGTGACTGGTTACTGCTACACTGCATTCTTCTTCACAACAACTTTAATTGAGTTTTAATTACATAAGTGTGATGTTTGTGTAACCTGTGACTTTCAAAGAAGGAAAAAGAAAAGCCTTGAGGGGATGTTTTCTTGCTCCTGGTTCCAGCTTGTTGATGTGGCTCTTGAAAGGGACTTTTTTTTTTTAATTTTAAGTTTTTTGAAGGTGAAGCAAAAAATAGAGCTGGATTTTATCGCAGAAACTGACTTTGGAATTAAGGTTTCCTAGGTGGCTTCTAGCTGAGCCTGTGTGGTGCTGGTTTTATGTCCCAACTTAAAACACCTTCTGTACTTGAGCTTCCACATTCTCAAAACAGTGTTGGAACTTGTTCTGTCAGTGAAGTCAATGGACATTTTCCAAACAGGAGCAGGATCTTTAGCTGGCTTTCACAACTTTATAACTGCTTAGGATACCCCAGCTAAATACTGTGTTTACTCCCTGTTTCTCAACATTTTGCTGCTTTCCTCTTTCAAGTTCATAGCAAATTAAAATTCTTTTTGGTTGCTGGAGGAAATTTCCTTCTCTGATGACTGGAAAAAGTATACTCAAAAAGACTTGCTCTTTGGAATGATTTTCTTTAAGATTTTTTGCTTGCCAATTGGAGGTTTTTTTTTTTTTCTTAGACTGATCTGTCCTTTGGATTTGCATCAATCCAGATACAGCTTTTGCTACTAGAGTGAAAACTGAACATTGCATGGAATTAATCTTTGGTTTTGCTCATGAAATTGAAGCAAACAGAGGGATGGAAATAATAATTCTCTAACAAAATACCTGTTCACTCCAGGTATATTTTGTTCACTTATTTTATTGCAAACTGTGTTACAGGCACTACACATGCTTATTAGTCACAGCACATTCTCACCTTGGGTAGATTATTATTTTTTAACTCGCAATCAACACGGGTGAGTTTGCAACCTTCAGAAAGACTCATTTGCAAAAGTATGTATTGTAGGAGCCAATTTTGTAGGCAGATTTAGTTTTAAATGGTTTCTCTGGCTTGTTTCAGTTTACAAGCTCATTGTCTGTAATAAACTAAAACAAAATGTGTTCAAATGCCACTTAGATCCAGAAACTGTTCCATTGTCTGAACTTTCAGAAGCCCAGTCCTAAAAACTGTTTGGGATTTTTTAAACCCATTGCTGGAGTGCTAACCTTTTCCCCTCCCCCACGTTGCTGTACAAAACCACTCTCCACAAATAACTTTTTTTTCTTTCCTACAAATCTAATGACAGCCACATGCTCGTACCACCATATTCCTGTATTTTTTTAAGATAACATTGGAGCTGTCATCGAAATAGAGCACTGAGATGGCATTCAGTTGTGTAGGAGCACAGCAGGGTTTCGGCACAGTCTCTGGGTTTATAAAGTGAACCTGGGGAATGAAAGTAGAAGCACGTTAAGATTTACTTTTCCCCTCTCCTCCCACATGTTTTTCTTTCCCAGGCAACCTTCTGTCTGTCCCACACACTCACTCAGACATGTTTTGAACACCTGGCTTTGTGTACAAACGTCTTGAGATGTCCCCTGCGTGTGCCGAGGCCGACGCACGCACCCGAGTCGGGCCGCGCTGGAAATCTTTCAGTGAGGCAGGTTTTCATTAGAGAATTCCCCTTTGTCAGAGCAGCCAGTGTTCTGCAGAAGTGTACCAGTTACAATAGGCCCTGTGGGGCATGGGGGTGAGGTTTTGTGAGGAATCGCATAAGCCCTGGGCAGGGGCCCCTCTCCCTGTGGCTGGCAGCACCGAGACCCAGCTGGGGCCAAGGGCTCCGGCTCCCCTGTGTTCCCTGATCTGGGACCTCTGAGGAGAGGGGGGGGAGAAAGCAAAGAAAAGGCAATCTGCCAGGAGAGAAACATGCAAAGATTTATTCTCTTGGAAACGTGGATGCTGCTTTTTTCCCTACCACTTTTTGTAATGTTGTCCTTGGATGTGCACAGGACACGGGACAGGGATGAGAGGGTGGAGTGAGCCTCCCTGTGCCCTGCCGGCGTGTGCAGGGGGCCTGGGCTGCTCAGAGGGACCCGAGCTGGGGAGGGGAGGGTGTTCTGGCCCGTGAGCTGGGCAGGCTGCATAGCTGGCACTCGGGACCAGTGTATCCTCGGGCTCAGGCCAAGAGCTGTGGTGCATTGGCACAATGGTCCCCTGCGCACAGGCGCTGTGTCACGAGCACATGCCAGCTCGGGGCTCCCATGTGGACATTGCACAATTTCATAAAAATAATACACCCACTGAGCAGCTGGGCTGTGTGATTCTGGGACTCACTGACCCCTTCCTCAGCCTGCCCCCACATCTGCTTTTGGTGGCAGCATACAGTGGATCCTGACTGAGTTTTTCCAAGAGAGTGGGTCTCGCATCCCGCTCTTCCCTCCCCATGCAGTGGGACTATACCACCATTACGATGTCTATCATTGGGCCCTTTTAAACTAGAGAGAGCATGTCAATGCTTGCAGCAAAGACAGGGTAATTCCTAGCCAACTATTAATTCAGGCCACTTGGCTAGACATGTTAAGCCAGATGCTGCAGGCAACTTAATAAGCTAATGCAGACCTTCCTTCTCTTGTTCGCTTAGAGATTTTTTTTTTTGTGTATAGACTTATTTCTGAGCAGCACCTATCAGCTAGAACTGTGTACTAGGAGGAACAGTGCACCTACCAGTGTCTGTACAATGGCATGATTTGTAGCATTCATGTATGAATTCAATGGGAAAGCACATTCTCCTTCACAGTAATAGGCAGCGTAGCCCTCTGGAGCGATGATCCAGTCCTTCAATGAATGGAAGTTGTTAGATTGCAAAGAAAGACACAAATATTGTGCAGTGAAACAAAAACAGCACATGAATCTATCAATTAATACATCCACATGCAATTACAGTGACCTACAAAATAAAAATCTGGTACACTGGCCTTTGCAGTGGTATCTTCTACACCTCTACAGCTACTGCTTTTCCTGGAGAGACTGATTTCACTTTGAAAATGTGCCCATAATGTAGCTGAATTTCAGGGTTTAGCTGTTTATACATTCAGCATCTTCCTCCTGGCTGTTCACAAGGGTCACCTCACTCACCACTGAAATGCAGGTACAAGCTTTCAGAAATGAAAATGTCTTTAACCAGGTCTAAAAGAACTAATAGATGAAAATGGGAGAGCTGTATGTGCATCCAGCACTGCCAGAGGAAATTCAGGGCCAGAGTCTCTCAAAAGGACCCAAGTGTCTTGAGTTTGTAGCCAGTTTTCATGCTAGATTTCTGTACACGTAACTCCACAGAAGCAATTCTGAAGCAGGCTAAAGGCAATATATGACTTTTTCCTCTCAGGGAAAAAAAAAAAAAAATCCAGTTATTGGCTTGATCTCAGTATTGCAGCTTGAGGAGTGATGTGCCAAGGCAGCCCGGGTCCCAGCCCGGCCCTGCACAGCCCTTACCTGCCACCCCAGGTCCCTGAAGCTGACGTAGAGCTCGTGCTTCTTGCAGGCTTGTCGCTGGTCGCTGCTGCTGTTCTCTGCCAGGGGAGAAGGAGTGCCTGTAAGGCTTGCTGCGTGCCCAGCAGTGCCCAGCAGGGGCTGAGCCATCGCTGCCCCTCTCTGGGGCACTGGGAGCTTTTTTTTTTAAAACATTTTCAGTTTTAGTCATAAAATAATGGTTAGGTTAAAGACATATGAAATACTCCTCTGACTTTTTGTGCAAAAATCCAAAAAAGGCTTGGGAAAAGAGCTTTCTTTTTTTTTTTTTTTTCCTTTTTTTGTTGTCTTGGGCTTCCTCTGACCTCGTATTAGCAAACAGGGGATCTATCTGATTACTGCCTACTATATAAAAAGAGAACCTGTGAAAGGAGCGATAGGTAAAGGCACCCTTTACTTATTTTCTAAATTCCTTTGAATCACCTGCAATAATAAAGGTTATAGTTGCACCTTCAGGCCTACAAAAAGGAACATATGATATTAAGATAATGTGGCATTGGTCCTTCTGTCCAGTGCAGCTGGATCCAGGTTCCAGACTTCCCACAAGGGGCAACAGTGCTGAAGCCAGTGAAGAAAGCCTGGGTCTGGATGGTGGAGCTGAACAACCATGACTATCAGTATGGTTTTTGTGTCCATCTTGGACATACAGCCTCAGCTGGAGACCCAAGAAGTACCAGAAAATATTTTTTCAACACTTGTTGAAACACTTGGAAGCTAACTCAGCGTGGGGACCCCCAAGGATTCTAACCCACTCACAGATTAAGAAATTCTTTTGTCCACTACCCATCCCTTAAAAATGGAATTGATATAACCAACGAAGGATAAAAATGTACACTTAAACTGCTGCCCATCTACGCTTGGGGAACTGCAACACCCAGAGCTTGGAAACAAACGCCATGGAAAACCATTTTAAGAGACTCTTGGATTTTGGGGGAGAGGTACAGAAATAGGTGCATGTGGGCAGGTCAGAGAAACCCCACCTATCACCTGGCCTGCAAAAAACATGATTAGTTCTCAGACAGGAATGACCTGATTAAATATATGGAAGCTGCAACAAGACTGGGAGAGAGTTCTCCTATAGCCTTGCAGGTGACCCCATGTGACCCACAGCACAAGTGAGCTGCATAAGATGATACTGTGCCCTACATCATCCTCTTCTCCCACCTCTTGCAAGTTCTCCTTCCATTCAGTGAAGCACTCACAGAAGTAGAGCTGGAATTTGCCACTGCCCTCAGCAGAGCTAGCCCTGCACTCTGGTTCCTGCTGGGAAGGTCACCAAGGACCCGTTATTCTGAGCTATCTCATAATTAAGCCATGTTTCCATTTCAGATGCCTGACGGAGTTTTCTCCCATATTAGGAAGCACAGCTCCCTCCAAAATAGCTGTGGTTATCCTGAGCAACAAGTGGGCTTTCCTACTCTGTGCAAAACTTCTGGGACTAGCACATTTTTTTTGGAAGCTAAACTTAAAATCACAAATTCTGAAAATCTACAATATTTTGATTCAGATTCACTGAACTATAATATCATTTTGGTCACCTGCTTATTGCTTTAATGTAATTATCTTATTTCAAAATGAGAATTGATTTGACTTCATGTGGGAGAAAAGGGGATTTCTGATGAGGTGCTTTTAAAAATGTTTATTTTTAAATTGGATTAAGAAATCCCTCAGTTTAAAATTTGTTTCAAAGAAACATTATTTTTTGAACTGTTTTGGAATCATCCCTAATAGTTTCAAACCAGCAACTGACCACTAGAAGTAGACCAAAGAGTCAACACACAGACTGAGTACGGAAGAACCCGTTCCCAGGTCACCCCACGCCCAGAAACAGGGGCCCAGGCGCCCGAGCTGTACCTGCCACGTTCGACACCCGGAAAGCTTCCTGGTTCTTGGGTGGCTTCGAGCGGTTCTGGCTCCTCTGCTTCCCCCCTGTGGAGCGGATGCTGCGGAGATGGACCTCGGTGGCCTTGAAGAAGGCGACTGTGAACGGCTGCTTGTTCTGCGGGCCGTGCCTCCCGATGAGCCCCGCCAGCTTGGGGTTGATGCTTTGCCCTTAGGGAAGGAATGGGGGGATGAGAGGGCCTGCAGGAACTCTGCATTTCCAGCAGACACGGGAGAGCTGCTGCGAGGGTGATTCCCAAGCACGTCTGTACCCATTGATCCACCAAGAGCCTCGGCTCCATCAGCAAAGCTGCTTCTGACGTGAACAGATGGGCACAGCCAGCTTCATTTCATATCTGTGCATAAAGGTTATATAAAATAGCCATACACATAATTATTTTACCCTAAATCCGCTTAGCATTAACTTTTTTCCTGCATTCTTTAGAGGGGTTTCTTTAAGTTCACCAACCTATAATTTGAAGTGATCCTATAAAAGGAACCATAAAACTCAGCCCATAGGAACACTAAATTCCCACTGGAAGGTTATTAACTTAAAATAAAAATGCCTCATATGAAATGTTGACAGAGTTCCAGATATACTGTAGCTGACAGAAACAAATGGTTCAGATCTTAGGAGATGTTTTGCTTATTTCTGTATCTATCTCAGCACTACTGTACCTGGTAACTTTGTTGCCAAGCTGTTGATTATTGTTCATGTTTCCTTCATCTGGGCTTTTAAACTCATTTATTTTTTGTAAAAGATGATTAGGTGCTTTCTCTGTAGGATTAAATTGATCATAAAATACATAAGGAGGGGGTGGCAGTGCAAAAGTTAGTATTTCTTCTTGTCTCCTCCAAAGGACATGTGGGTGCTGCTGTGAAATACAGGGGTGATTTCCAGAATTACTCTGTTCCAAGCTACTGAGTACTGCTGCTAAGGCAGAGTTGTATTAATGGCTTCTGTGATCCCTTTGCCAAGGACAGAGCCAGTCCTTGTGAGCCACCAACCCAATACACCAAAGGACAGCTGACACTTGCCTAGAGAAGCCCTGAAAGGCTGTCTGGCCAGGGAGAGCAGGCATGGGGCTCTACAGACCACTGAAAATGTCCTCTTCTTACTATTTTCTGACTACTTTGTGAAAAGAAGCTGTTAACCTGAAATATTTCTAGGTAATATTCAATAGCTGTTGGTTTTAAGATGAGTAAAGTAAATGTCAAGGCTCATGAATTATTGTCTTTATGGAATTGTTTGAATTATGGAATTGTTTCCATCTTTGCTCTTGCCCAGGGCCAAAAGACTGGTAAATGTGACAGACCCAGAAAAGGGGCCATGGCTTGAGGCCAAGAAATGGACCAGCATCAGCTAGAGTCCCTTTTCTGTTTTTCCTAAAAGTTTGCAGCCCAGCAAGCAAGTCCCAAGTGGCAATCTATGGGATTTGTGGAGAGGACTGGCTCAAGAGGGGTCTGAATTCTGAATGGGAGCTTGGCAGCAGGACAGCCACCCCCTATGGCCAAGCCTTGCAAACTACATAAAACTAATCTCAGGACAGGGCCCTGGAGAGCTTGGGCAAAACCAGTAAATGCAAAAACTGATGTAAATAGATTTATATATGGACAAACATCAACAACTTCACCTTCTGCTTAATCCACTTTCCAGAAACTGGCTCAAACAGTTCTCATTTTAAACATTTGAGGCTGAGCCCACGTAGTGCTTAAGCAAGTAGCTAATGCTAAAGAGTAAGGGGTTCCACTGGTGCTCAGGCTTCGCCTGATGGAAGAATTTCCTGACAACAAGCTCAGCTGCAGGAGTCAGAGCTCACTGAACACTGCCTCTATGGCTTTTCCTGCTCCTTCGAAGAAGCTTTCTGCTTCCCAAAGCTGTTTAAATGAGCAAGTGCAGCTACAGCTGTGGTTTTTCCAGTGTAAATTATTTTACCTTTACCATATCTCTAGAGAGTATGTCAGCAGCATGCAGTGAGGGCACCCAGCTTCACACTGGTATCTTTAGTGGAGCTGCATGAGTGCAGCAGTAAGTAGCATTTGACCCATGACTTCCTCATGTAAAACCAACTTGTCACATTCAAGACCAGCATGGTGGCAGTGTTTCCTTAGGGGAAAAAAATGCTCTGCATGCAAAGTAGCATATTTCCTCTTAATAAAGATGGGAAAAATCCACTTTTTAACTTTCCTATACGTCAAGAAAGCAAGGTTAACCACAAGGACGTGTGTAGTCACCATTATACAGGGATAAACCTCCCCAAAAGAACTAAAGCTGTGCTCTTGGCCCAGAGGGCACAGCTTTATCTGCCTTTATCAAGCTGCTTCTTTTAATACTATCAAAAATGGGATCTTAAGTAACAAACTAAGTAAACCTAACTGGGCAGCTGCTGTTCCCCTGAGAGCTTGCTGAAGGCTACTGAGTCACTCAAAGAGTTCTTCTGCCTGCTGCTTGAGTTGATCTCCATTTTCTAAGAGTAAACAAATACTCTTTGATTCCATCTAGTTATACATGTTGATAGACTTATTTGGCAAGATTAGAAAAATATAAAGATCAGTTAAATTAATTTCTTTTATATTTTTTCATCTGGACAGCGCTCATGATGATTACAGATTGCTGTATGTAATGACAGATACAAAGAAAAGTTGGTTTAGTTTCTAATTCACTTAAAGCTTTGGGGATTGCTCAAGCATATAGTGTTGAATCAAAATCCTGCTGTGTTTGCAGCATAAGATTTCCATATGAAGTCCAGGTGTAACAGAAGCTTTCTTGTTAGCACACACAGTTGGTCTAAGTCCAAAATCAAACTGTGGGAGCAAGGAAGGACATGTCCTTGCCATTCAAATAGAAAGAAAAATTCACATGTATTGTGGAGAAATGTGGATGCAAAGGTGTGTTGCCAGGGAACTTGGTTACAGAAGACAAGCAGACAACTGGGTCCTGTATCTCTGTATTTACTTTCTAATACTGCTGTTGGTTTTCTACCTTTAATGACAGGCTGATTAAGGTATTTCGTTAATCTGTTTCAAGACAGCAGCACGTTACTTAGCAAAGGACTGAAATAATATACAAGGTCAGCTAAATTTCTCAAAAGTGCAATAAGAAAACAGATTCCTAATTTTCATTGAGTCGAATAACAGATGAGAATGCACTTAGCATTGAACCTGTGAATTTCTGTCTCTGAAAGCTCCCTCCCCAACACATCTGGCTGTATGCCTTTAAGGGTCCACTTCTAACTGCTCCAGCAGAGCAGAGTTACTGTAAATGTGTGCACAGTTGTGGCCTTTCCTTGGATGCAGGATCCTGAAAAGTGTCAACTGAAATCTGTAACATTCATGAATCAGCTGCCTTCCACCTTGATGCTGAAAACCAGGACTGATTTTTGCTGTAAAGTCACTAGGTGAGGGATCCATAGTGTTTAGAGATATTAAATCTACTTCCAGCTATCACTTTTCTGTGGACTCTGAACTGGATCTTGATTGTTTTCCTATATGTGAACCACAACTGAGTGAATGTGCCATGGTTGTGGACACTAGTTCTGTAATTCAAAGTATTTCATTTAGGAGGTAAGCTGGAAACTAAAAACAAGGACAGGTGTTTGAAAATGGGTTAAGCATGTCTTGGCTGTTAATTTGCCTTACTGTTTTAACTTTAAGAGTTAAGATTAACTTGTAATTCAGGATGAATTTGAATCCTTATATGAGTATGGCAAAAGGTGTCTGTCGTTGGGGTGGGGACTAGTAACTTCCATGGTGCAGCTCCTGCTTTGTATCTGTGTTTGGGTGTCTGTATTCACCGATTGCTCAGGGGAGATTAAAACAAACCCTCTGTCACTTCACTGTGTGCAGGTCTCACATAAGTAAAATCACCCTTTCAAGTAAAAGACTTTCTGTAGGTTGCCACCTTTGAAACTGCTGTGCACAGTCTTTATGCAAAATACTACCGACTGGAAATGTTCAGAGTTGCGTAAAAACCAATAGCAAGTGATATCATAGATGCTTATCTGGAGTATGTCCTTAAATAACTACAGAGTGTTTGTAATAGTTTTGAGCTGGGTTTTGCTTAACGTCTCCTGTGAGGAAGCCAGGCAGTTCCAGATGGTCCCAGGTCCTGGGAAGACCCCAGAAGACCCAGGATGCTTTTGTTTCCTGGCACAAGTCTCCAAGTAAACATCAGGAATCTTAACTTTAAGACAAAGCAGTGTGACTTTTTAGTTAGCTCTTGGTTAAGAAAATCCCCCACCTGATTCTAAACATCCTTTCTGGAGATGTTTCAGAGCTCTTCCCACCCATTCCAAATCTCACAAATTTGTACCATAAGCACACTGAAGACCTTGGAGTCCAGACCCTAGCATGACTTTACTAGTCAGTTCTACTGCCACAAAGGAAATGAAAAGGGTTCTGAGCTGTTTTCTGAATTTGAAAGGACTTTGTGCCAATTAACACCAGCCTTCTACATCACTCAGTTGTGTCTTTTTGCACATAGCAAAGTTTCTTCCTCTCCCCTTAACAGGACTGCACTGCCTGCAAATTAGCCAGCAGCAGATGGGGAAGTGTACACAGCTAAAACTGAAATGACTGCAGACACATTACCACCCTGTTAAAGCCTTTGAGTACATCCTTAACCCAAAATATATCTATAGATTGTTTTATTATTTCCACCCTAGGCAAATTCAGGAAAAACATGCTTAAGAAACGCTATTCTAAGGAAGGAGTACTAAATGCTTCCCCAGGCTGGGAGTCGTGTACCTGAGATGGGGACTCACAGACTGACGTGGGTGTCTGAGACTCACCATCGATGCCTTCCACGGAGAGCTGCAGGCCAAGGTTGTGTTGGGGATTCACCACCCAGTGATTACTGGTTGCAGTAATGTCAAACACCAGCCACCCTTCCTCTGCAGCCCAGATTGTTCGAGAGTCGAGCAGGAACAAATTGGAATCCCTGGAAAAAGAAGAAAAGGGCAATTCCCAGTTACCCAGGCGTTCCCCTGGAGCCTCTGTGGGCATCCACACACGTGCTTTATGCTGTGCACTTGGTCAGCCTTTCAGTGACAGGCAGATTTTGCTGGAGCTGGGCTGGTGTTTTCCCCTCTCATCACCTTCAGATGAAGCACTTTTCTTCACTTCAAAAAAGGGAGGATGGGTTGAAGCAGAGTTGAGGTGGTTTTTGGGTTACTTTGCTGTTACATGTAACCTTAAAGCTGCTGATACTTCAGAAAAAACACTTGCCAGGCACAGATTTGCAAAATCATTGTTTGCATATGCAAACTTGGTAATTGGGCAGACAATGCTGCTCTTTATCCTTTCCACACGTTATTTCCTGACTTTTATGTATAATTGTAGCTTTGGTACAAGCCAGCGGGAACACTGGTGTGCATATATGTAATGGTTTTTTACATTTGTTTGCCTGAGATTACAGATAACTGATTGAGGTAATAATCCTCTGCACAGTGGTGGGTATTTTGGGTGGCAATTTTCTTTCAATTTGTTGCTTTATTTTTTTAAAGGCTCAGTTATTCTAGTTGAAGAACTAATAGCAGAAAATTAGGAGGATCTAAAATAAAGAGGATTTTGTGTATCTGAAAAGGATAGACTCCCTCTGGATTTACAAAAACCTTTCCTGGCAAATTTCTGTTAAATGAAAATTTGAGAAAACACAGGTTCTGTAAAGAAAGGAATCTTCTCTTATCAGAAATTAGGAAAGATATAAAGCTTGGCTGAAAAATAGGTTAGTGGTGCAGTTCCTTTATAAAAAATGACTTTACAAGAAGAACAAAGAAACACGGTGGAAGTGTCTAGACAAGTCCCATAAGAGCTGCTTTTGTACTTACAGTGCATAAACATAGTAACTTGTTTAAGTGTAATTATAACCTTCTGAATTAAGAAATATCCTTGGAATACCCTTTAATCATGTCCTCAAAGCTTAAAGAAGGCCTCATTAATTTTGTTAGTATTGATTTGTCAGTGTAAATATATATATTTAGCTTAGTTCATACAGTGGCTTTTGCTTGCACCAAATATCAAGCGATCAAAAATGTATCTGAGACGTACTTTCAGCACAGTAGCTTTTGTCTTGTAGCTTTCACTGACTCTTTTCCCTGTGAAATACCAGGAAATTAGAGGCTTTTGTCCCACACAGCTGACTCAAACCAGAAATGGAGTTTTATTGCAGTGTTTTTACTACCTAGCTTTCCCTTCCACCTTTGTGGGCCGGAGCATAGAAGAGACGATGACTTTCCCCTGTGAGCTAATAGATGTCACTGGCTTACATGAAATTAAACTTCTGGAATTAGGAAGGGGCTGTGGTGCAGCAATGGAGAGGGTCAACCCAGCTGTTAGGAGCTGCTCTCTGGAGCTCAGTCAGCTTTGCTGGGTGCACCCAGGATAGCTGAAGATAAACAGTCTAGATAACCCCCTCCCCTCCACATACACATTAGCTACAGGAATGTGAGATGCTTGAACTCTAACTGGGGGAACAAATTTCCTGGGGCTTCATCCCCACCCAGAAGCAAGGGCCCTGTTCCCACAGTGCATGACCCAGCCATGTGGACAACTCCTACCCTTCCCTGTTTACAACACGCTGGACAAGACCCATCCCAGAGGAGCCAGGGACGAGGGAGTAGTGCGGATTGGCCCGTCCCAATGGCTGAGTCCAAGTTTCCAGAAGTAAAGGGTTTTTATATTCACATACTGCATCATTTAAGCATGGCCCCTGACTGGAACTCATGATTCACACAAGGTTTACTTAACAGGGACTTGGCTTGTTTGGGTTTTCTCCCTTGTAGTTTGCAGGTAATAGGAATAATGATAACTTTTTATGGGTTTAGCTACTCCTCAACTGCAGTATGATTACTCAGAAAAACCAGCCTTTAAGCTTCCCATGCTGACGTGATGCAATCGGGGTAACCAGACAACATGAGGCATCAAGTACCAGGGTGAGTCAGTCTGGGAAATTGTATAATGCGTTTGTTTTCCTGTAGTTACAGCAATGTGCAAACAATAGGCCTGGAGGGGAAGCCCAAAGTGAGAAGAGATCAAAGGGACCCACTAAGGGGAAATGTCCTTCCCACACACACTTGGAACATTTGGACCTCAAAAGGCCCTGTGTCAGATGCTCCACAGAGAACCTCAAGCACTCCTGGATTAGTGCTTTCTACTCGGACCACCAGCAGCAGCCAAGTATGGGATGCAAAACCTGCCTGGTGTTGCAAGCAGAGGCTCCTGAGATTGTAGTACCTGTCTGATGGGGGAAAAAAAAAAAAAGAAAAAAAAAACAAAAAAAACCAAACCACCAACCTTCTCTTGTTCTTTTTAAAAGAACAACTTCCCTTTGTGTGAAATGCCCTGCTCTCCAAAGACTTACAGCAAACGGTGTTAAATCACTAGCTAATAGCTAGGAAGCCCTTTAGGCATCACTGCTAGACCAGATGTAATAAACATGGCAAATAAGTGTTCCTTTGCTTAGACTTAAAATTTGCTCTGAGGGTTCCCATCTAATAACTTGTCATATGAGATAGTGCTACTTAAATCTAACTAATCTAACTGGTTTGGGGTTTAGCTTTGAGATAAAGACCCAGAAAAGGAAAAGGTTTCTAGTGCACATCTCACCCTCTGGTACCTTACCTACCAACTGTACAAATATCTTGGAGTGATGTGCATAATGGCTCTGCAACCAGGAGTCAGAAAAGCACTTTGGTTCCTTGATCCTGCATTCAATCCCTTCACTTGTGAGCTTCAGAGCATGTGAGGCACCTACATTGAACCTCTTACCAGACCAAGTGATAGGAAAAGGCACATGATCCTCATTTTACAGAAAATTAAGCTGGGACATGGAAATGTTGATGTCTAGATTAGAGTTACATAAATTACGAAGACTGGATCCAGACCACAAGTATGTTTTGTCGAGACCACATCAAAATGGCTCAGTGTGCAAAGTGCTGGCATCAGCAGGAGCGTCAAAGCCTTTAGCAATGATAAAACTCAGGGCTTTCAGCTCAGTTCTCTCAAGCATCAGGCTGTCAGTGGAGCCTAGGATGAGGACAGGAGGTTGGCACTTGCCTACTAATTACTTTGGTAGTGTCTGGCACTGGATGCCAGAAAGAAGAGTCTCCTCCCATTAGAAAGCACTCCCAAAACTTTGTCTACAGGTCGTATAACTAGCGTGTGGTCTAAGAAATTTCCTTAGTGAACTTGTTTTGTGGGCGCAAGTGTGAGTAACAATTATTGCAAAGTGAGGGTGGCTGAGGAGAATGCATGTGACATCGTGTCTGGAAAGCAGCTGGAGTTATGGAGGCGGAAGGGCTGAAGCTGCCAAAAGACTGTGGAGGGCTGGTGGTACAAGTCGGGTAAGAAAAGGAATCACAGGTGATTAGTGGAAGAGGAACGGACTGGAAGAAGTGAGGTTTGTGAGGATGAGTGAAGAAATGAGAGTAGGAAAAAAATATAAAAAAGGCAAGAGTATCCTGAAAAGAAACAGTAAGGAAGAGAGTTACCATGTTGCAGTGCTGTAATTCTGAAATAAGATAAAGAATTAACAACCATGAAGCTTTATGAAAATATGTATGGGCTCTTTGCCTTTTGCTTGGGTATTTTTTCAGCCTCTAGGTTACATTTTGGTTTGAAGCCATAAACACTAGAAACGTACCCAAGAGTCAGGAGTGCAGCATGTCCCCTGATCACCTGCCTTGTGGAGCTGGGGCACAAGGAAGAACATGGACTAATGAGAGAGGGTCAGTGAAAATGTAAGAGCTGACAATTCTGTGTAGCAAGAGTAGAACAGGAGATGGAACTCTGCATTCATAAACCATAACGCTGCAAGGACTGCGCTGCTCCGGGGTACCGTTGTACCAAACAGCCTGTTTTTCTGTCTTCTTCACTCTCCCCATCCCCCCGTCAGCTCTGTTATTTCAAGCTGCTGTTTGACAAGTGGCAGTAAACACTAATGAGCACTTCCAAGTGGGATAAAAATAAATGGGAAGAAGGAGAGGCAGCAGCACTGAAGGTGACTCTCAGCAACTTTCATTACATTGCAAGACAAGCTGATCGCTGTGACTTGCTGGAGCTCTGTGGTGGGAGCACCTGGCTGTGTCCTGGCAGCAGCCAGCCCAGGGCCACCACTACCAGGTTCTGCAGTCCCCTGCCTTCGTTAGGTAATCTGCCAGCCCAAACTGTACAATGAGGTTGCTCGGCAGCTGCAATGCTCTAACCCCTACCTGCTAGTTTCAGGAACTGGAGATCTAACAGTGTTTTAAACAATAACCATATTGTGACAACGTGCAAGAGACTTTAAATGGCTTTTCAAATATAGGTCAACCCTCTCATTTCTGTTTTTAAGTGGCAAACACTTGGGGCACAGGTATGTTAAATGTCTTACTGACTCAGCATGTAAACAACAGCTACTAAACCAGGAGCATAATCCTATCCTCTTGACTGGTATTTTAACCCCAGAGGGGCTGTTTGGGTCACAGGAATGGTGTAAGATAGCAAGTTGACTAACAGGATGGACCTGGCATGGGAAGATAGGGACAGTTCACGTCCAGGTTTGAGCAGGTGGAAGGCAATGGCAGAAAAGGCAGACTGAGAGGGTGAGAGGAGATCTGGTATTAGAAGACATCTGTTTGGATTAAAAAAATGCAGCATCTAGATTCCAGTTTGCTTGGTGTCATTGACTAAGGTCGGACACAGCTGTCCAAAGACAAGCTTAGGAAAATATTTTTCAGACTTTCCTACTTTAAGAGCGCCCCAGGATCTCCCTGGGCCTCTCCCTGGCACGTTTGCAACACCCTCTGTGCACAGAGCTGATGCAGCCCTCCTCCCACACCTTCCCTTCCCCTCGTGCCTGAGGTCCCCTGCTCAGCCCTCCCTCTCCCTTCCCACTGAGGAAACCCTCCCTGAGTCCCCGGGGAGGACCTGCCAACCCAACACAGCCTGGGGTCTTCTCCATGGAAGGGACAGCCACAGCAGGACTGCAGTTTGCTGGAGGGGGCTTGCTAAGTGAGTAAAAGATTTGTTAGAGGTTTTGTAGGCTGCAGTGGCGTTTAGGAACGGTCTGCAAGAAGTCACTAGATGCAGCTCTGTTCCTGGAGAGCTATCGGATTGCCAAGCTAAAGTCCCCTTTCTACTTGCCAAGACATAAGTACAGTTATCAACTGACTTGCAGATAAGTCACACAAAAAAAAAATCAAAGATGTAGTCAGTATCTTTTTAGATGCTGTTAGTACTTGCAGGTACCATCACGGTGCTGGGACACAACATTAAAACAAACTATAACCTTCTTTGCTGCACCGTCCCTAGAACAGTCACTCTGGTGCTTAAAAAAGCACCAAAAAGAAGACACATCTGTTTCACGGGTTGGGTGGGCCCAAGTCTTTCTTAGTTACTAGAATTACATGTTTCAACCCACAACATGGAAACAGACTCCAATGAACGGGAGAAAGGGGTCTGGAGAGGGGCTCAGGTTTGAGCTGGGTGCAGAAGTAGTGTAGTCTGAAGCACAAACTAAAATGTTCCAGCTGCAAGTCAGACCCCGGAATGCATCGTGCAAGATCTTATTTTTCTGTAGGGCTGGTAACATGAGCATTCAAATAATTCACTGCCTTTGAAGCCTGTGAAATCCATAATGGCCACAAAGTGAACATGTAGCAACTACATTTCAATTACCAAAGGCTGGTCAAGTACCTGGCTTTATTCTCTCCAGTAACAAAACTCCCATCGACTTCAAAGCAGTTGGGATTTACTCCACAGTGCAAGTGCTGGGTCCAGGGAAATTGGAGATGTAACTCTGGGACAAGGTATTTTAGCTTCTGAAGGTGCAGACGTATGGGCAGGATCGAGCTCTGATGGTGAGGGGAGCTCTACAGTCTACGTTTTTCCTGCAGCTTCAGGTTAAGAAATTGAGGATGGTGCCTCAAATGGTAACCTGCTCCAGAACTGCATGGGTGCGTTCAGAAAATACACAAGTTCCAAATCAGTTGCAATAGGAGTGAGGTATCTAATCCACTTAGCTGCTGTCAGAAATCCCACCCCATACCTGCCTGTGTTTTCAACTCTTAACTCCCTTTGAAATTCTTGCTGTGGCCACTGCTTACAACAGCAGTGGAGAGTCTGAGGGTAAGGGAAAATTCTTTTGCAAAGTAGTTCACAAACTATTTCACGATTGCACTGCAAAAGTATCATAGGTCATTTTTCTCAGGCTCATGTCCATAAGCATTATTTTGATGTGTTCCCTGTGTAGCTGCCTGAGATAAATGACCTTCAACACCTTGTAGCAAGCCTTGTGCCCTGTGTTGTGTGCTCCCTAGCACTGGAAAGTGCTTTGCTTTCCCACAGCACCCAGGAGGGAGGAGAGAGAGGGCTTGGGCAGCACCTGGCTCCATGAGGGGAGCCCACAGTTCCACTAGCAGCATTTGCAACCACAAACAGGGACTTGATGTCCTGCCGCTCAACACCCTTCTAAGCCAGTTTCTGGCTTAATAAAACTCTTTCCCAGGCATTTGGGTGAGTGAACCATGAAGACCAAACAGAAGTTGGACATGAGTCACTGGACTTTAAGTTAAGCAATGAAAGCTTTGAGACACGTTATATTAGTCAAAACATCAGCTGTTTCCACAGTGTTTATGATATTAGGAACATTTTTGTTCATGAATGTACTTGTTTGCTTGAAGTGAATAACTGATGCTTTGTCCCTAAAGAATGTTATACATGCCTTTTTACAAGGCAGATGTAGCCAGTTTGAGAAGCTTGCCTTGCAATGAATTCATAGGTTTGGAAAGGCCAGAAAGAATATTTGATCACTTACTCTGGTTTTCTGTAAACACCTGTAATAGGATCTTCAGTCTGACAGAGATATAATTTCTATTAGATGAAGTCCAGTGGCATCCTGTCTGCTCTGAAGGATGGGGCTGGGCTCTTATTTTTACTGCCAGGGTTGTTGGGTGTCTCTCTGCCCATGACCTGAGCAGACAGATGGATGAGAGCTTCCACCCTGTGTTCAAGTGTTGGTAGTATTGAGGGGCAGGATTCCAGAAATAGTCTGATGTGGGTGCAGCTGTTTGTCTGCAAAGACCTATGCCTGTGTTTTTCACCAACAATAAATTGCAGACAAGAGATGTTGCTGGTTAGATACCTGCCAACCTGTCTGAACTCGTAAAGCAAGTCATTAATTGTTGAACTGCTCGTACTTATGACTTATTTGAACTGAGGGCACATCATCACACCCTCCAAACTGGAGGCTCACCTGAGGTTCACAACTGAACACCAAGCCTTTGGTGTGTATCCAATGGCCTCTTCACCCTCAAAGGATAAAATCTCCAGTTGGCCTCAGCTTGGACGTTCCAGCTGCATCTCATGCTGGTTTTCTGGCCCTAGAAGCTGTCCTGATCTCTGCTGTGTTTCTTATAAAGGAGAGATGCTGCTGCAGCTGGCCCTGGGGAGCCTGGCACTGAGCTTCTGTGCCTGGGTGCACTTACCCATCAGGTGCACAGTGTTGAGAGCACAGGTCTGGAGAACATCTGGCATTTCAGATCCCAAAAGGCAATTCCAGCAATCTCCTGGGAGATCCCACTGCTCTTCTATCATCATAAGGGAGAGGGAAAACCATCTGGGGTTTTGTTGGCCATTGTATCTGCTGTGATCTGGGGAGAGGAACCTACGGAGCTAAATGGGAGCACTGGCTTTCTTGCCTTTGTGGGGGCAGGGTCTGGCTTTGTTTTGCTCTTGTTGCTAACAACGTCAGATGGGTCGGACTTTCCAGGCTGCTCAGGACGAGACAAACAGCCAAGGAAGCATCAAAGTGAATGGGTGTTTTTTGATCAGCAGTGGAGAGAGTTTGTTTTCTTTCTCCACTTGCCCAATGACACACTGACTTGGATGACTGGCCTGTGACAGAGCTGGTTGGAAAATGTCAGTGGAAAAATGAAGAAAAAGAGCAAATATTTTTACAAATGTTAGTGACAATATTTTTACCTTTGGTCAATCCAAACCAACAGGAATATTTTTTCAGGACGAACTGTTCAAAAACTTACCGTTGCCTGTGCCAAAATGTATGCAAAGGGTGAATATGAAGGAACGCTAAAAATAGTGGTCCTGTGGTGAATATGATGCAGTAAAATTGCATCTAATCTTGTAGCTGGAACATCTGTATAATTAGCAAGATTTCTCACCTCTTCCAGCTAGTGGTTCATGCATATGCCTGCCCTTTGGATATATTTTTTTCACTTAGGAATAAGAGTTTGTGAAGGGGACAGTTTGCAGAAACACTTGCTGCTCCACGTGTACCTATCCCCAGTGGGTCCCTTGCAGCCCCCTCTAAACGTACTTTTAACACACCTGTGGATGTATCATCATAAAATTAAGTTAATGAATGTCAACCTAAGTCTGTCAGTAAGATTCCTAGTGGGCACCTACCTCACTCCTCAGGACCTGAAGAACTTCCCTGGCATCTGGTGAGGAAAGACCTTTACTCCAAGAACAGGTTTCTGGCAGTTCCCTAATGCCCTGGCACACTGGTTAGGGCCTCCTCACCTGCCAACACATCTCTTGTTTCTGCACTTCCCAAGAGTGAAAAGTCATCCCTGCAAGCTTGTACCTAAATAGCCTACTCAAGAAGTACAGCAAAAGGAGGCTTCCATCCCTGGAAGGGCCTAAGATGGAATAAATGTAAATGCTTATGATAAGCAGGACATATAATGGGTCCCACGCACATTTGTGGCTTGTTACTTCCTTTAAGAAAGCCTGGTTAAAATGTATAGTTTGAATTATCATTGTTTGATAAAAATAGGTTAATATTAGCATAGTCCCCAAACCCTGCAAGTAATTGTTTCTTTAGAAATTCCAAGAGAACCATGATTTTTAAGCCATCAAATGAGAATTTCAGATGTGGAAGAAAGCACACCAGTGGTTAAACACCTTTACCATGAAGCAAAGCTGGTTTAAAAATGTTGATAAGGTCTCCTGTCATATTTCAATTTTTTTTTTCTGCATTTTTATTAGCTCTTATAAAAATATAAAGCAAGAGTCCTGATTACACTGTATTTTTCTTATCCTTTTGGACTTTCCTGTTTTTAAATCCCTGGTGTTTCTCTTTTCATAAACCTAAATTAGGGCTGTAGTGTTATTGCCCCATATTTAGTAGTTGTAAAGAATAACTTATGATTAGGATGTGACTGTAAATACTTTTCAGGTAAATAAATACGATCTCACTTTTGGTAGGATTTGTATGTAAAGGAAATATGTGCAAATGAAACTAAGTGCCTTTGATAAATAGTTTGGGATTGCTGATTAATTGGAACTGAAAACAGATGACAAAATTGAACATATGTTCTTATTCAAGTTCCCTGGAGGATCTGTCAGGGAGCTTGGCATACATTAATAATCGCTTGGAATGGATTTAATAGCTCATCTTGTAGTTTTGCACATGCAAAACAATCAGTCAATATAAAAAGCCTGGTGTTGTCTGTTAATTAGGGATCTCGAATGCCTTTGGTAATAAGGGCTAGTAATTAAGCTGCAATTAGAAAGGAAGCATTCAGATGTGGTTTTACCACCTCAGGATCCATAAGCAGCAGGAGGGAGATGAGAGGTCTTCCAGAAATCTTGAAATACTTGAGCCTATGATCTTTCCTGCACTAGCACGTGGCCAGGCTCACTGGCTCCTCAGCTACTGAGTGCTCCCAGGGACAGTAGCCGCAGTGCTGAGGGTGCTCCCTGAGGCACGGGGAGGCTCAGGGGACACCTTCCCCCCACGCCTCGGTGGCTGACCATACGTGGACAGCATTAGCATCGACTGAGGCTTCATCCCACACCTTCTGCCTCATCCCAGCTCTGCAGACAGTTTTGCTGATGGCTCCACTGTTTCCAAAAGGGTTGGACATAACTCTCTGAGGGAAGAGACTATGCTTGTGTGACTTTCATCGGGATTTCTCTGCGGGGCACTCACCTTCCCGGGTGCTCCTGGAGTACCTGGTAGACACTAATCTGGAACGTTTCGTTATCGAAGCGTTCGCGGATGTAATCCTTGTATATCCTGAACTCGGCGGCCGTCACTGCTTCCCCCTCTGGGATTCTGGAGAGATCAAACCTGAACTCTCTGTAGTGGCAGCGCTGATGGTGAAACTCTCTGTCATGCTCCACTGAAACAGAAAAACAGCCCATTAGCCACCTGCTTTGTTCCCTTTCCCCTCACCATCAAACAAGCTTGTGAGTTGCCACAACAGAAAAGGGCAAGAATATCTGATTGCAGCATCCCGTGCTGTTGTTCAGTTCATTAAAGCACGGAGGAAATACGTGACTCTGTCTGGGCTATTATAAGCATATATGTGTTTATCAGGCTCTCTCTGAAACAGTTTTAAAGCTGGCTGGTACAGGGTGTGGGTGACGGTTGTGTTTTAATGATTTTTGGCAGCTTCATGCTTTACAAGTGACTATGGACATTTGCCACTGATAATGACCACGCTGCTATGGGAGGGAGCTGAGAGAAACAGATGGGGCTTGTCAGGAGTGCTGCTGCTTGGCCTGACTCTGCTTCTGAAAATTACACACGCACACACATACCCACACACGTGTGTACACCAATTCCAGTTCTTGAGGCTTTTCATGCTGGTGACCCACGTTTGGTGCCAGCTGAATTCATCACAAGCTCACAGCCCTGCTCCAAAGGGTCAAAGCTTTCATTTTAAAGCATATTTAGCAATCAGGGCTGTGAAGCAAATGTTCAAGGTGGGGACCTTCTTCTCCCTCCCAACCCTGACCATGAAGTAACAAGCGGCAGAGTCCTCCCAGACAGTGTCAGGGCAGTGTGTTATCCCTCAAGTGACAGGTCTGCCCATCTTCCTATGGACAGCTGATGGTCTTACGTAACACTGCTTGTGGATATTGAAGCTGAGGGTCAGTGCTGAAGAAACAAAGACTTCAGGACTGTCCTCCAGCAAGGGGGAGGCAAGGTGTCAGTGCCCCAGCCCAACACATGAAGTGAAGCAGCCTTCTCGGAACAAATTTTAAGTTAAACAGACAAGTTGAACAAAGGAAAATGGGGTAACAGAGGTATAAGGGGATGAACTGACTCTCCAGAGGTCACACTGCGTGACATTTTAAGAGCTGAGGTTTGAACCAGGGACTTCCTGTATGTCCCAGTCCTGTTGTCTGTCCACTTGACCTCCCTGCAGCTCGACTGCACAATTCAAGTAGTTAGCTCTGAGATTTTCTTGGCAAAGAATGTGTGTCTTTCTCCAGGCCTGATTCTCTTCTGGCAGCCGTAAATCCATTGTGTAAATCCATTGACATAAATGGAATTACTCCTGGAAAAGAGGCGCTTCAAGCCCGAGCCTGGGAAGTGCCGTCTGAAGGTAGGCCCTGCAGGGTCCAGCCGTGGGCCAGCCCTCGTGAGGGCCCCGGGGCAGGGCCGGGGCCGGGGCAGCGGGAGCAGGGCTCTGCCCAGGCACTCCCGGGGAGCAGGTTCAGCGCTGCTTTGCTGGCCAGGACTCAGCAGCTGGCCACGGGCTCTTCCTCCTCTCGCAATTACTGCTGCAAGCAGTCCAGGGCTCATGGTTTGCCACCGTGCGACTGCTGTTCAGGGAAATGCTTCAAAGCTCTTTCTAATGGCCGGGATTCATCTTGGAGTTTTTTAGGTACAAAACCCCTGAACTTTCCAAGACAAAGGCGATGAAGTGCAGCAAATGGTTTTATAGGTTGAGCAGTCAGCGTGAGCCGAAGGAACAGTTCTTGTTCCACCTCTAGATGCAACGTCCCGCACGGCCTCAGGAAGATCACTCAGTCTCTCGTACCCTCAAATGAGGGAATATTGTGAATATTCACCAGTGTTTGTAAAACACTTAGCAGGCTAAAACCACCCTATAAGTGCTAGCAGCACTATTAAATGTGCCTCAATCTGTTTCCTCCAAAATATTCTCAGCAAAATAAGATATAGAGAGTATGATTTCAGTCTCAAAGGAATTTGTAACTAAATTACAGAGGGAAAGGAAAAGTATTTTAATATGGAATAGTTCCTTTAACCACAACTATAGAAGAATGAATATAATGTTGTGTGGTTTTAGTCATACTACGGATAACATCACCAGTAGGGTGTATTATAGAGAGGTCTAGCAGTAGGATGTACCAATATAATTTGCTTCAAAAGGCAGGGGAAGGATGAGTTTTCAAAGGAAGGTGGGTGCAGCTTTTCACTGTACATATGTGACAACTACATCAGCCAACACTGGTCTTTGGCTGCACTTCATACATGAAGTCTGACAGCAAACACATGAAGATGAAGCTTTTTCGGGACTTGCTAGAGTTCACAGTGATTCCCACTACAGAGCCCTAGAAAAATGTGTCATATTAGTATGAAAAATTAATGGACAGGGTCATAAAATAAAGAGCCCCGAAGTTTGAACTTTCCCATGCTTTGCAGATGTTTGAATATAGGGTTCTGGGCTGAGCCATCCTTAGTGTTAAAGCAAACATTCCTGTGGCTATAGTCATTAAGATCACGAAAATATGTGGATATGTAACTGAAGAAAGAATCCCAAGAAACCTTTCAACTCAGTGTTTATTGTTTTTCCCCTTTTTCTTTGCACTCTGGACCTATCTGCTGACCCAGAAGTAACAAATCCTTTCAGAACTAATTTATGAGAAACAATGACCCTGAATCAACATCTGTTAGATGACTGCAGTAAATCTTATTACATAATTAAACAGCAAAATCTATGTTAAAATAACGTTAAGAGTCTGACTTGAACTCATAAAAGCAAGACTCTTCATTATGAAGGCTGAAACCCTATCCTTAATTCATGCTGCTGTGCCTTGGTATTTGTGGACATATGGTACAGTACACATGATCATGCACCTTTTGTAGACCCCAGTAATATCTTAAGCACAACAGCACGAGGTAAGCAGGGGAGTGCTCAAGAGGTCTGAGTTTCCTGGGTTTGATGGGTGTTAGTCAGACCTTTGACAATATTGCAACTGGGTCGTTTCCAATTAATTACCTGAGGAGTTTGAATGGGTGGGAGGGTGTTTAGAAAAAAAAAGAAAAGGAAAAGAAAGAGAGGGGAGAGTGATATTTTAAGTGTTCACCAAAAGTCAAGCAAATTGCTACACACCTTGGAGTATGACTGTGGACTGTTTGTTAGACCTATGGAATCTGGTGACACAACATACCGTAAGGAGAACCTTTTGGTCATTCTTGAAGGACTTACTCTCAGTTGTTTGTCAGCCATTATGTGTTAAATGCTCCCTTAAAAGTCATCAAGTGATATGAATATTTGCTGGCTATACTTAATAGCCCTTCTGCCCAAAGAACCTGAACTCATGTTTGTCCCAGGCTCACAGTTCCTACAAATCACTGCTACTCAAAGGCTTCTGGTGAATGGTTTTAGCCCAGTTCCTAGTTTCAAACATTGGAAATTCCAGCTCAGAAACTGTCACAATTCAAATGCCTTGGCAAGGCAGCTGCTTGGAGAGGAAGCTAAAGCTCTGGATGTGCAGTTAAAGGTTGTAAACTATTAAAAGGAAGAACACCCTTGAAAAATAATTCTCCTGCAAAGCAGGCTGTGTGCCTTAGCTGTGGGAAAACAGGGTACTTCCTCTCCTAAAGACACAATCCAAAGTCACTCACAGGTGATGGATGTGTAAATGTGCCTCTCTCCTCATTTTTAGAAGCGTCTCCCATTTTGAAGGCACAACCACTGTAGAGAAATTAGGACCTAATTTAACACACAACTCAGTATCTGCTGGTGCAAAATAACTCATGGTGAGTGTGGCAGTTAATCGTAGCTACAGTAGGTGGTGGATCACCAGACACTCCTTTTGGCATAGTCCTTTGGGAAAGGAAAGGTCAAGACGATGGGACTTGACACCTGCAGAATGGAGGCAGACAACAGATTCATGAGAAAATAAGCAAGACACCAAAAAGTGTGCAGGACAATTAAGGTGATGCAAACAAAGCAAGCACATATCTTTGGTTTGCAGTTATCAGTAAATTAGCCACACCTCTGCTACAAATATGCAAGTAAGCTCAGCATCTTTGAAAGCCTGGCCTTGACTATCTGTCTACAATCTGCATGCTGCACACACTGCACTGTCTATCTGATACAGATAGGGCTCTGATCTCTCTGAAGTCTTTTGTCTCTCCAA
Organism: Merops nubicus; assembly: GCF_000691845.1. NCBI lineage: Eukaryota > Metazoa > Chordata > Aves > Coraciiformes > Meropidae > Merops > Merops nubicus. The sequence continues at coordinate 19,462 of NW_008617491.1, read as the reverse complement.
ACTGGCTCTGTTGTGGCATTGTGGTGATGCAAGAGGAGGCAGGACAGCACAGTTGTGCAACAGTAGGGACTGTTAAAAGAAAACTTGATGGATACATGTGCTCAGGTGTGAAGTATCCAGGTATCAGATCCAAAAATATGGGAAAGGTGGAGATAAAATGTCAACAAATCCCTGGTACTTGTTTTGACATGTCCTTAAGTGTACCCTTCTCAGATACAAAACTTGAAAACATTAAGATGCAGAGACGAAAAAGTGTATTTACAGCTGGAACTCGTGGCAGCTGAAACCAGTACCAAAAAAGTAACATTGGACAGATCCAATGATTGTGATCTTGGCTTAACACCCCAGGGTACCCGAACTTCTAAAGCAAATGACACATCAACATAAAGCTGAGAAACCTGAACTGATCCCACACTGGGTCATTTCCACAACAAGATATGTTGAGACTAGAAATAAGAGCCCAAACTATTTTCAGCTGCTTTGTACATTACCACTGGTAAGTGAAAAGCTGACCTGAGCTAATTCTGAAAATGCTGGTTGGACCACTGGTTCTGTAATACGGATTGACAGGAGGCAAGGCGTAACACATGACAGCAAAGACCATGTCGAGATGTAGCTTGCTGTAGTTATTTCTCTCTACACATACCAAAGAAACCATTCTGGTTTAGCCTTTGTACCAAGCACAGTAGCACAGTGTCAATCACCAGCTCCATGTGTCAAGTAAAGAACCAGTGAATCACAACAATAATTTTCAAAAAATGACTATGTTAAAAAAAAAATAATTACTACAGAAGCATTAAAAAGCTAATCTGAACCCCAGGGAAGTCAACAGAAATATTTCCACTAATTTCAATGGATTTCATGGGAAGCTGTTTGCCACTCTACCCACCAAAATATTTTTACGCTCCTTCTTCTCAAGATGTAAAAAAAAGTCTCTTTTTCACAAGCTAAGTAAACACCAGATGGACAGATTCTGTGCTCAGGCTGCCAAACTGGGAAAGTTTTGGTAATTCCATATGTCCTCCTCCCTGGCACGTTTGGGTGATGCACTTGGAATACATCTTGAATATTTAAACAAGTGAAAACTTAAGTTTTCCTATTAACACTTTCACCTGATAATATGTTATTTTTTTATAAGATACTTTAAAAGTAGTTGTCTCGTTTATTGTAATGCTCACAGCAATTAGAGTGCTACTTGTTTCTCATTTACAATGAAAAAAGCACCAAAAGGAATGTGCAGTAGGGTGTCTGGAACTTCTTTACTCCCAAAAAAGGCCAGAAGGGATTTGTTAAGGACTTTAATCTCAAATAGATTAAAGGTCCTGAATTCCTGAGACTGAAAGATAAGTCAAAGGAAAATAGATTCCAAAAGACAACACCCCCTCGCCTCAGCCTCTCAGCAAGGCCAGAGACGCTGCAGAGTCATCAGCAGTTGCCTAAGAAACCCCTCAGATATTTGGATGCCAAAAACAAGTCCGCCACACTCCAGCATCAAGGTCTAACAGGTTTTTAGAGTCTACCTGCACCTGCCTGGCCTCAGAGACTGAAGCAGCAATGTAGGTGAGTTTAGCAGGTAGAGAAGTCTTCACCTGCTTTCCCTCTGATAGCTGCAGAGCTACCGAAAATGAGAGCTGTTTCTTCAGAGGTGGCCAAGGACTGGGTGACTTGTTCAGTCAGCCAGTGCACTGATTTTAGCCTTCATGTTTTCATGAACGGACAAACTACACTTTGAGTGACAGCATTTTCATCCAGCAGTGCAAAATCTTGTTTGAATTTTCCAAGAAAATTTTCCTTTGATTCCCTCCATCACTACCCCTTCAGATTAAAGCCAAAACTTGAGAAACTCTCTTGCATCATTTCAGTGTGGAGCATGAAATTCTTAGAAACTGGCCACCCTGGGACCACCAGCTCCACGGGAGGGCCACAAGCATTTTCAGCCTGTGTACTTCACTGCTTTCAAAGGGAAGGTCCACTCCTGTCTACTGCTTCACCCTCCCTTGGGAAACAGAGTCAACTGGAAAATAATTTTCTCCTCCCCATATGAGTTTTCAGGTGGATCCCATCCTGACCCAGCTCACGGCAGAGTGCCCCAAGAGCAGTGGCAGCCAGAGGAGGAGCGGGGACCTCCTGGCACAGTGGGGAGGAGAGCAGGGCAGGGCCACCCCTTGGGCTCTGGGCTTGCGGCAGTTGTGAAACTGCGCTGTAAATTTTCAGGATGCCAAATTAGAGACCTCTTGATGGGATTCTAATTAACAGGCATTAAATGTTCCCTCTATAAATTGCACTTCTTTGTCTCTAAATTGGTGGCTAAAACCATGTCACTTATGAAACACAGGCCTTTTCTTAATATGTTAGTGAGGTCGAAGGAGGAAAGCAATTAGGGGAAGGATCCAGCGGTCTCCACAGCTGAAAGAGCCCACTGGGCTCAGCAGGATTCCCAATGGAGCAAGAACTGCAAGGTCAGTCCTTACATTTTTCTGAGGAAAAGGGGAAGTATAATAAAGATTGCAAAAATGTCATGCCAGGCCACGGTCTGCTAAGGCACATGTTTGCCTCCTCACTGTGCTTGACAGCGAGAGTTACAGGGGCAGTGGCAGTAAATTTATAACGGCAAGAAATTTGGGAATGCAAAGTTCTGTGATTGGTTTTCATTTGCTTCATACTCTCAGCTGCAAGATTTACATGCTGACATTAGGCAGCTAAAGCAGCAGTTAAAGGAATACTTGAAGAAGTAGCTAAAGAATATAAATTAGGAGTCCTATAAACAGAGTAGAGCCAATGTCCTGGGTCGTGTGATGGGATTTTTTTTTTTTCAGAGTGATAAAAATAGTATTTGGAGGCCTTTTTTACATTGGATAGTTGCAGCTCTCCAACTCTTCTCAAAGCTACTGCAGGTTTTTGGAGAAACCTAAGGAAAAACAATTACACCCTAAGTTTGGTCTGTGAGATAAGCTTACTAGAAAAATAGTCTGTGGTTTTTCTATAACTCATTAGTGCATCCCATCGCCAGGGACTGCTGCCATCCTGCCACTTCTAAAAACACAGCCTGTCCTGCAGCCACAGGCCCAGGAGCCACAGGCATTTGGGGGTGGGTCTGGGCTCATCTGCCAAAGCCCTGATGGTCTTGTCCCCTTCTGCCCTTGGTAGAAGGGGCTCCTCAGAGCCAAGGCAGCACACAGCCAAAGGGAACCTGCACCCAAACGCTCAGTGCTCCTGTGCCCATTTTACAGCCAGGTAGAGGGAGTGAAGGTCATAAGTGATTTCTTGCACGGTCAGTTCAGTGTGTGGCAGGGTAAAGTCCTGCCCTGGCCACAGGTGGAACACAGGACTAATGCATTAATTTCAAATGAGATGAAAACCAGGCTCCATAAATCCTGATCCCCAAACCCAGAAGTTAGAAACAGGGAGTTTCAGAGGTTTTTAGTGCTCTCTGCAAAGCAATCTGGGATAAGCATTTTTGCTTCGAAAGGAAAAAAAAAAAAACCAAACAAAACAAAACCAACAAAAGAAACCTCTCTGGAGTTAATATTCTCTCTTTAGCCATCACTTCATTTTTTCAGCTTTCAGCATGAAGGTGGTGTTGCCAGCAAGACCACCTAGCCACAAACCCAGCAGGGAGCTTCCAAAATTCTTCTAAACACTGACTCCTTGTTATAAATTGAAAAGTGGTAATAGCAACAGTGCATATCACATCTGTGCCAGGCTTCGGCCCTGGGAAGGAGCACTCTCCCTACTGCTGAACACAACTTGGAAAGAGTATTTCAGTCCACACATGTATCAGCATTAGCTATTTCTTTGTCAACAAATCCCTTAATACGTACCCTTTCTATCATGTACAGATGTCCAAAAAATAATGGAATACTGTACTACAAGATTAAACACTTTAATGTCAGCATATGTGTTGCATGACTCTGAACAATGGTATCATTGTGCGTGTACAAACAGCGAGTTGAGGGAAGATGGGTTTAATTATCTCTGAAGCAGCAGCAAGTTCTTCCTTGCTAAGTTAAACTTCAGCTAGCAGGGCCTGCTCAGGGCAGAATTGCCATCTCTCTATTTCCTGACGTTCTTCTCGTGCCAGGATCAGTGTGGCACCCACTTCAGAGGAGGCTCTGGAGAGTGGTGTGGGGCCACCTGCTCCCCGGGACCCGCGGGGGCAATGAGAGGCTGCTCCCAGTCACCATACCCTCTCGCCCCATCTGTCACCCAGCAGACTTTTAAGTTAAAATTCCTTAGGATGGTAGATGGCAAAGGGGAAACAGTAATTGAGAGGGAAAGGACAAAGAGAAGCGTGCATGCTGCCTTCTGCACTTGGGGATGTTCTCCTGCCAGGATTTCTCTGCAGGCAGTTAAAAGCAACGCTGGAAGGTAAAACTATTTCTCTTTAAAGAACATTGATGAAATATCTGGGCAGGTTGTGCACAGGAAATCCATTTTCTTTTCCGAGTGTGCCCTGATGGGTACCCATTTACGCTGTGGCTTCTCTGCTGATGTTGGAGCCCGACTAGATGAAAGGTATTGTGAAAAATTTACACGTGGGACTGCTCTGTGAACACAAAACTCTCCTAATAGTAAACAGACCGATCGTAGTGCGAATCTTGATGCTGAGCTCACAGTGTCTGTATGTGTATCTGGGGAAAGCAAAGTTAAATAAGCTGGGGAGAGTTGTGTTTCTTCAGGATACCTCATTCGCAGCCTTAGCCCGTGAAACACGGGAGCACACAGTGCTGCAATCCATCTGCAGCTGCTGTAACACACGTAGGATTGCTGTGGGATTTGGGGTCTGCGAGGGAATGGAGAAAGAGGGGGGCTGACAAGGGAAAGAAATAAATGAGAGTTCATGAAGTTGTTCCTTTGGACAGATTCCCTCTATGTGGGAATTCCCTCTACCTTCACCCTCCAGGAATCCAATATGTGGAAATCTCCTGTAGAGCTGCCCTCATCAGCCTCTCAAATCTTGTTTCTCTTCCCCCTTCACTGGGAAGCAGGGACCCAGGACAGTGCTGACCTGGGCTCTCCCTTTGCCAACACCTTGGGAGCAGCATTCTTCCAGAGAGACAAGAGAGGCAAGAGGGGGACTGTGGTGATACTGCAAAACGTGGCTCCTGCACTGTCCTCTGGACACCACAAAAGCTCTCATGTTGTCCCTGGGAGCAGGGTTAACTGAGGTTTTTACCCTCGACAGGCTGCACTGGCAATAGATGGGAGCTGCTGTGTCTCTCTGGGTATATGAAAGATGGGGATGCACCCGGACGGCAGCTCCGAGCCGGGGCTCCTGCAGCTCCCCACCGGGACCGTGGGCTGTGCAGGGCAGGCTGAGGAAGCTGCAAAGCTCCCTGCTCATCAAAAGCAACCTTAGCTCTTCCCTACCCCCTCCTCTAGAGAGGTCCCACTAGTCAAACGGAGCAGTGAGCAAAATGACAGGCAGAAACTCATCATTATTCCTGCTCTCTTTTCTCTACACCGTAATGCACAGCATGGAATAACAGCCTAAGAGCAGAGGCACACTGCAGTGTAATACATCCCCTAGACCCCCTGGATGCAGCTGTGGGAGGTGTGTGAGGATGCAGGAGTACATTCTTCTTTTCCCTCTTTGAACAAAGATGACTGCTACGTTACGCTTCCCTCTCTCTCTTTCCGTAACTCAGGGGACAGCAAGTGAGGCCAGCTTCATGGGGAAGCTGTGTCAGTGTGAGGTGTGAACTCCAAGTCACACATTTTGCCAGTGCATCCAAGGGTCAGGGAGATAGTGGCAGCCTGGGGAGGAATCACAGATGTGTGCTGGGGTGGTGGAGACAGATGTGTGAGCCACAGCACAGAAAAGGGTAGTGATGGTCCAGAGGAGATAGCAGGGTCATGGTGTCTCAAGCAGGAGGAGGCTGCAGAGCACAAAGAGGAAGAAAAGTTAGTGACAATATGGTTCATTGAGAAAAATAAGCCCCCAGTCCAACCAGCAGACAAATTGGGGCCCAAGGTGCTGCCTGCAACTTGCTCTGAGGCTGGAGGCCTCTCAAAAAATCACTGATGAAAAAAACAGCCCTGTCTGCTTGTACACACGGTGTTGAGCAAACAGAAACACATCCCTAGGCCTAAGGAAGGAGACACAAGTGGCTGAACAGATCTGGTAAGAAATAACATGTATTTAGCCAGTGAAGAGAAGAGGCACTGTGAGAGACTATTACAGGGAAACCAAAAATGGGCTATTTGGGATGAAATGCGAATTTTGGAACAAAAATATCCAGGTCATGCTTGAAAGCTTCCAAGTGTGAAACAGTTCTTCTTCAGCTTGGACCAAATTTCAGGGGAAGGCAAAGGTTTCCCTGAAGTGTTTTTAGCTAGCTCCACCCTAGCTCAGGCAAAGGAAGACAGCCCACCAGTGACTGGCAGTCTGGAAGGGTGCTCATCCTCAGAGGGGCAGGACAGCAGCACCACAGGCTTCCCTGCTCCTCTGAAGGTGTCTGCTCATACCCCAATGTCTGCACTAGGGAAGAACAAAGCATCTCTGCAGGAAGCTGGGAGCCTGTCCCAGCACCTTGCTCTGCAAGAAGGGATGTCAGAGGACACACAAAGGAAAAAACTTAATTGTGCCACAGCACCTCTTCGATGCAACGACTTGATCAGGCAGAGATGTGACAGCATCGAATTATGCTCTTGCATCCCAATAAATACACTGGGGCAAACTAAGAAGGCTTCAAATCTATTTGATAGATCAGATATCGTTCATAATAAACAGCCTGAGTCAGTAATCTTGGGAAGGTCACTGCCCAAGTGTCTCTGATGTGTTTATACAAAACAGGCAGAAATGGCTCAAGGTATCTCTGCTGCCCTGGAGAGCACGTCCAGCCACGCTGGCGAGGCCAGACTCCTCTGCCTTACACCATGCTAGTGACAGAAGATTTGCCTACCAACTTAGTTCCCATTTTTTCCAGGTCTTGCTTCCAGAGCATGAAGAATTTAATGAAAGTTCTGCTCATAAACTGATGCTTTCTTTTCAAGCTTATATGCTGCTAATTATCTTCTCCTACATGGTTTTTTTAAAGTTGCCTTCTGTTCCTTATTACTGTTAGTGTATTATTAAATAGCATAAAGTTACTTAATGCAGCAAAAAATTCAACATTTGCAAAACTGATATAGAAAGAAGGACTGGATTCTGGACTGGTACAGCTGGTTTCAGGTATTTTAGAAGTAAATGAAATCAAATGAGAATTTATAATCCTTCCTGAGGTCTGGATTCCATCAGACTAAACTCATTAGGCATTAAGGTGCAGGTGCAGCTAAATAAAGGATTGTTCTGCTTTCCCTAATACCGTAGATTCACATCTTGAGTTCAAAATAAAAGTCTTTTAAAAGCACATGTATATAGTGTGCATCTGCTGGCAACACTTGAAAGAGAAAGTTCAGCTGATGGAATCTTCAAATGCCTCATTTTTGTCAAAGGAATGTGCCTATTTCTGCACCGGCCGTGCTAAGGGACATGAGCAGAGAAGTGACTGCACATTGGCCTCTTAGGGCTTATTCATTTCATTTGTGTTTGACTTCCTTTCATCTACTGAACAGCTGCCCAAAGAAATAACATGAATCTAATTAATCCTCCTTTAATATTGTATTGCCACAACAACACCAGCATCCCCCCAAATATTCCACAGTGTGGATCTACACCTGCACAGGCTCTCTGGGAGGGACACGGCGGGAGTCACAGGCACAGGGAATCGTGCCTTTTTTGTGGTTTGCTGTGATAAAAGGAAAATAACTCAAGAACCAGTTTTCCAGGTTTGAAACCATATGACTTGCTGGATTTCTCAGCTGAAATCCCAGATTCTGGTTTTGTTGAGAAAGTAGCTTGTGGGAAATTACAAAATAACCCATTGATATCAGACAGGGAGCCATCAGATAAGAATCTCAGCCTTCGACTCTAATCAGCAAAATTTCCACTTGGAATGTATACACTCTGAGCTGTGCCATACGACTGCAACCGGCTGGACCTTCAGAGCTTGTCTCTGCAATAACAAACATCTGCACCCTCCTCGGTCGGGCAAGTGCCAGGAGATTAGGGGCAACAGCTATTCAGGGAAAAGGTCCATGTGCCCTGGAGGGGAAACCCCTGCGAGAGCAGCAGCCCGTCCTGCAGCCACTCTGTTACAGCTATCAGGCACTTTTCAGGTGCTCTGGATGTGGGAGGTCCAGTGATAGTAGCGCACTGTATAAACCAGGATTATCAGACAGAAATACAGTGTTTGGAGGGAGGGAAGGAAACGTTTTGGAAAATAACAATTATTGAGACTTCAATTACTGCTTAAAAAGACACTCCAGAATGCCCTTCCTCATGGAAGTGGGACTTTGTGACCTCTTTGACATTTTTCTTTGATATCATCCTTTTTCCTCTGTGCTGCCAAGACAGCTGAGATCAGGTGGGGGACCGAGCAGAGCCTCCTGGGTTGGAGGCATGGGACCTGGAGGGGAGGTCACTGCCCAGCAGTGGTCCTCCCTGGCAACTGCCACACACCCACTTGCTGTCCTTTTGCCTGCCATGGGACTCGTAGCTTATGCATACAATCTTTCTGCTTTCTAGGAACACTTGCTGTGCAACTCTTTTTATTAAGAAACAGGCAGGGGACTGTTTGTTCTTTTAATTTGGTATATGGGCCTGAGAACTATGAATATTAAAGACCTGTAAGTTGATGACATCCAAATATACTTCTCTGGGTAGATGTAAAATGCTTGTGTCTTAGAGTGATGGCAAGTTTAAACTATTATTTCAGAAATGTCCACGGGAAGACAGACAGACACACACACATATATATGTGCAGGTATAGAATCTATGCATGTATCTGTCCTCTTTCCACTTTAAATGTTGGTGGCCAACACCCCAGGCATAACAGCATCTGAAGGTTAGGAAAAGATTTATTTTCAATTAATTCCCACCCACAATCCCTATTATACAAGTGGAATTTTTTCTTGGTATGAGATAAGCCCCTCAGTGAGATCAGCAGCACCTAGCCCTGCATACCACACTGCAGATCGCAGGGCTGGATTCCTCACACTGAGCCTCTCACTAGGGTTGGGCCATCCAGGCCTCCTGAGTCAGACCCTAACAACAGCATTTTCTGTTTTGTTTTGGTTTTTGTGTGTCTTCAAACGCAGTTTTGTAATTGCAGTTCTGGGGTAAAAGATCAGCTGTTGTAATACACCCTCGTGTCCTCACATCGGTTTGGTATGAATGGAGGGAACGCAGCTCACGTCCTGTTGCGTGCAACTGTTAAAAAATAGCACAGAAATGAGGGAATAGCCTTTATGGAAGGGTCTCTGAAGGAGCAAGAACACAGATCCTTCTTAACCAGCTCAGTCTCCTGCCTACCAGTCACCATTCTCCCGTTGGACTACAACTGCCCATATGGGGAGGAAAGACTTTTCAGCGTGTTAGACACAGTGACTTAGATTTTTCCCCTACTCTGTAATATTTTCAGTGGAACAGCTCTCATCTCACAGTTGTGCACTAATGAGCAAAATGGCAGTTACTGTTTTCTAAAAAAATATCTGGGGTTGCTTGAATGCATTTCTGCATCACTCTGCATTCTTTCATGTATTTCTGTATTCCCTGTGTCAGGTTTTAATGTAGCGTAACAGTCAGAGATTTCGGTGGATGTGGAGTGGAATATTCTTGTAATTTGATTACAAGGCATGCCACCGGGTTGCAGGAACTGTTGTATTTGGAGGTCAAAGTTGTGTTCACATCGATGAGAGAAATTTTACACCACATGGCTGATTTGCCTCTCCTTTTCACCTGTCTCGGGAGACAAATGATTCATCACACAGAGCTGAAGTATCTTCACCTTCTAATTTAGGCCAAGATTTAAGAGACTGGTTACTCAAAAGCTTATTTTTGAGTTGAAGAGAAAGATCTCTGCTGAATGATTCTTTTTCAGCTCTTCTCTTCTGCAGTTTATTACAAGTGTATTTGTGTAATTAGGGGCCCCAGTAGTCATGTTGTTAAAATAAAAGTGGGCACATTTATTGTTTCCTCCAAAAGGAAACAACCAATCTCCAGCAGTTCTGGTTTTTCCCTGTCTCAACTGAACATTTACTGCTTTATGTAGCTAGCAGATTGTGAGGCTAAAGTTCCTTCTTTTTTTCTTTTTTTTTTCCCCCCCCCCCCTATTTCTTTCTGTTAAAAGGGAAAAAAAAAAATCCCCTCCATTCTCTTAACAAATGCTGGATTTTTTAAGGATATGGTCAGAAAAGGAACTCGAACTTGGCATGGTATTTATAATGCCCCACAAGCTCCAGGAAAAGTGATGTGCAGTACTCTTTATTAACATCTAAAAAGTCCCTGTGGGATTATAATTACTACACAGTAATAAACAAATAAAAGTAACAAGATTAAAATGTTCAGAATACTTCTAGTGATAAAGCAATGAAGTTTTAACCTTGAAAACCAGGGGAGGAGCAGCTTGCTGGCAATGAGCACATGGGTAGAAGAGATACATTTAGGAATTGATCCCTGTTAGTGGTGCAGGTTTATCATTCATGGCATTACAGATACTTGGCTGATGTAGATAAGTTGTTGTTAAAGCCTTGATAGAAAAGTATGTGAACAGTACTAAGTTGTAAGCACCAGACTTCAGAACTTCTGTATCGGAGTGATTTTTAATCTTTCATTTAAATGATAAACCTGAACTTGCTTTCCCTCAGGGTGGATTTGTTAAAGTCAGTGGGCATTTCACAGGTACACAAGCAGTGAAATACCACCAGCCCCGCTCCTAATCCTTGCTCGCTAAGAAACCAGTCTCTCCATCAGAATTCTAACTCCCAACTACTGACGCTGTATTATTTTATGAGCATTTTTTAGTAGTTCTCACAGGGTTATTCTGGTGTCTTTTAAATTTTACTGCCCCTGTGCTGTGGGAGAACAACCGGTAAAATCAGAGGACCGAGGCAGCCCCACCAATGTCAATGAACCGAGGTGGCTGAAGGCAGGATTTGGCCCAGTGGCTCTAGTAACCCAGTCGAAGCTCAGGCTGATTTACAGCCCCCCAAACCTGGTACGGACACCGTGCCAGCTCCTCGGATGGTGTCAACTGTGGTGACTTCACTGCTGGGTGGCCTGGTGCCAGGCGGCTCCAGCTGAGGATCCAGCCCGGTGACATCAGCGGCTTCGCGTGGAGGTGTAACTCCAGCCCGAGAGCCTACAGCCTCCAAGAGGAAACTTTGTGCTCACTTGAAAGGCAGTTGTGCACAGCAGGCAAAACTGTAAAAAATGATGCGCCGCAAGATTATCGGCCTGACAGCGCTCCCTCATCAGAGAGAGCCCCAGAAGGCACTTGCTCCTTTAAGTTACTATTTAGAGGGAAGCGATGCCTTCCCTCACCCCCCTCTTGCTTTTCTTAAAGGTAGGTAGCCTTTAAGAGCCTGCCATGAAGATCTAAGTTAAAGGATTTTCTTTACTACAAAGCCTGCATAGTTTCCCAGGCCAGGTGGACCCGATAGCACTGACTGCATGCTGAAAAATCTCATCCTCACCCTTCAGGCACTTTAATTGTAAGCCTTTCCAGATACACTGGATAAACACTGTCAAAATGAACCCGAAAGGGTTGTTGTTGTTGGTTTAGCCCTTAAATAATTATGAGTTTGTCTGTCTAATTACAACATAATCTTGTTTAAACTTGGATGGCTATTTGCAGTATCTTTTAAATGAGGCGAAATCAGGAACAGTGAAAAACTGAAAACTTTAAGGCAAGGAAAAAAGCTTGTTTTACTCCTGTAAAATTTAATTCAACCTGAAAACAAGAGTCTAACTTGGAAGCTACCACAGTAGGATAAATATGATAAAGAATAGCTTGGGACCTCTGAGATGCAACAGAAACTTAATACTCTACAGATAAAATTTTTCAAACAGTTTAGACATAGTTTAAGGTAATTTACGGGAAGACTTGAGTGACAAAGCACATTACTTGAAGTGCCTTTCCTTCACTAGGCACTTTCTAAATTCTTTCTCTTTCATTTCTCTACTCTCAGGAGACTTTTAAATCCAGTGAACCAAAACAACACTTTGTTTGTTGGTGTAGTGCAGGGCTGGCACAGATGGCAGACACTGCACCTGTTCCAATAAAATGGGAAAACTGAGAGATAAACCATAGCACTCATTAAGAGGAATCTACTGAAACACGAACAATTTGTATTTTGAATATCCTCCAGGAATAAAAGAAGTATATAAACAGACCTTGTTTTCACCATCATCAGTTTAAAATGAATTTGTTTAAAGGGAACTTCGCATTTGTTTCATGTACAAAAACAGTACATACCACTAAAGAAACTATGTTTATGTTTGAATTTCTTTAAGAAAGCAAATTTTTATCTACTACTGATTTTATCTAGCTACTGCTATTCTTTTAAAGAAAAATTATCTGTTGACAGTTTAAATCAAAATCAGTTAAATCCCCCATTCCTTAGTTGTGGCAGCTTTTTCTACTTTACATTTTCTCCTGCTGAGTAATATCACATTCTTACAATCTAGTTCATAATGATCAGAATAGAAACAAAAACAAAAGTTCTGCTCATCTATTCATAAATAATTAAACTTAGGGGAGTTGGGGGACCCACAGAACTGTTTGGATAGCAACAAAATTCACTGCAAAATAGTTTTTTCCAGGCAGAAGGAATATGCTAGGCAATATCTGATAGATTATTAAAAAATCTTAAATGAGAAGAAACATCAAGTAACACCTACTCAAAGGATAAATTTCTTCCAGCATCTGCCTTGATCATCAGTGGCTATGCTGTTCAGCATCCCATATATCTCTATTTCTCTCACACATACACACACAAGCACTAAATACAAAATGTCATGAAAATTCTTAAGTATCATTTAATGTTGGCAGCCCTGCACTGTAAAGTCATTTATATAGAACTGTGGTTGGCAGCTCTCACTCTTCCATGGGAACAAATTAACATTGGCATTCCAAACACAGGAAAGTAAGGAAATTAGAAACACAGTTTATATTTGGCCAGGGCTTTGAAATACTGTACCATGCTACTGATGTCAATTAATGAAAAGCAGAATTTTGCGGAGAGGGTCTGGTTTTGAAACACATTAACACACGTTAAACATGTTTGCACAGGAACTGGATTGTAAGCATCTTGGTTCCAAAACAATAAAGCAATTACACTAAAACTTGTAGTCTCAAAGTTGCCATTAATTCAATCCACTCAGTCTGGATCACTGAAGGATTTTCACTGAGTGCAAGATGTAGTTGACAAATGTTTAAAAGAACATGCAAGGCATGGGATTGTGGGGCTGGCACACAGGAGCTCAGACCCAAGATCCTCTTCTGTTACCTGCTGTAAATCAGGTAAATCTACGTGTAAGTAATAGAATTGCACAACATATACCCAAATAAAGGGGGTCTTGGCAAACTTTGTATATTGCATCAATAAAATAAGGATTTCCAGAAGAGATATTCATATTAGAATCAATTCAAGCTTTGCTGCCTGCAATGTTTTTCTTTGCAAAAATCTTTACTGACTTCTGTTTTTTTCAAATGTATACCAAAAAAATCTTGATGGCAGTTTATCTGCTGGCATGACTCCACTCACTTTAGTGGAATTACTCCAGCATGGAATTTGGCCCCGCAGTCTTTACAACACACTGTTTATTTGTACTGTGATTCAGATATTTTGATACCAGGAATCTTTCATCGCTGAAGTTTCTCCGTATGAAATATGTCTTGTATTAAGAAATATCAGTTTCACATTTTTGTCAAACTTTATTTGTTAAATTCTGTTTGTTGCAAAGATGGGAATTCAGCTGTAGTTCAACAACACGGATTGGGCTAATAATGATAAGCAGCGACTAATAGGAGCTAGTTCATGTTTTGATTATTTGCAGCAAAGGAAACCTCCCTCAAAAACAATTTCAAGACTAGGAGAGAAAACTGTTTGAAGCTCTAGCAGAAACTACTGCATGCTCGTTATTTCAACACAAGGGCATTTCTTTGGCCCAATTCTGTTCTCAGTTGTGCTAGTATAAATCAAGAGGGAGTTTATGGGAATTACTTTGGACATACAGTTGTATAAATGAGACCACAGGGCCAGCTTTGGTAGAAATTTGACAATTTACACCAATGAAGTTCTAGCCAGGAATTTTCTCTTGGGTTTCCATTTTCCAAACATACGCATGTGCAGAACTTTATCCAAGTGATTAGTCCCGTTTACCTCAAACACTTTTAGAATGAAAGTCTTCATCTTGAAACTAATTTCAACACCTCACTCATTTCTCTGTAAGTTCCTTCCCTTTAGAGAAGAACTATATACATACAATAGCATATTCTATCTTTATTTATATAGTTAATTCATGTGAGTCTTTTGATGCAGGCCCCAGGGAGGAGGACTGAACCACTGGAAAGAGCTTAAAATATCGTGGTGTCTTAATGCTGTGTATCAACAGGTAGTTTCTTTATCTGGCATGCTATCAAAATTTGCTTACTTGTGTTCTTGTTCAGATGACTTCATCCATCATTGCAACTTCTCATTGGTATTCATCCCATTAGAACAATGTAGATGTGTAATAAAAGTAAATGTGTTATCATTTTAACCACAAATTAACAGCTTCCACATAAATATTAACATTTCCTCACTTGGTCCGAGGATAGGAGCCATAATGTACTAACAGTATACTTGATTTAAACTAATTAAAAACAGAGGCTCTTGCAATTTAATATATTGATTTTACCAGTGGGACTTAAATCTTTTATAATAAGTGTACACAGCTGCACCACTCGCCCACCGCCACTTTTAAACCTAATCCCTGCATTCCTCCTGACAATAACATGACAGGATCCACACATCCCAGTATTAGCCTTAACCCCGGTGACACTGCCAGAATGTATTAAACTAAAGCATCGCAGTGTCCTATTTAAAAGGAGCCTGTCAACAGCCCTGACTAGGCTTTAATAGTTACAATCTTTTTTTTAATTAATGTTTCCAACCACTTGTGTAACTTCTCTCAGGTATCTGAAAATGCGTTTCCAGCTTATTTGCAGCTGGGAACAGAGACCTCGGGTGCGGGAGGAGGGATGGGGGTGCGGACACAGGCACACGGGCAAATCTGGCAGCAAGCAGAGCACGGGTGGGAGCCGGCCCCGTACGCTTCACTTGTGCCCAACTCCTGTTACAGGCATCACAAGGTCTGGCCATCAAGGCTTGTCTCCTTCAAAGCACTTTACAAGCTGCTGTGTTCTGGCTTTTAAACTCCGGTTCCTGGGGGGGGCTTCACCTCCCCAGGCCAGCCTGTGTGGGAAGCAGGACAGGCCTGCTGCCGGGAGAAGGCCGCTGCAGGCGCGGGGACAACTTCCACGTGTTTTTCCCTTGCATGAGGACATCTGTCCTCGGCTGCTCCCTTCTCCTGCCACCACACCCCTGGGTCGTGGATAAATAGTTCCTGTTCTGTCCTGCCATTTTGCATCTGAAAATTAGAAAATTAATTAATTTCTCTCTAGAACAG
>NW_008617491.1:0-3935 GCF_000691845.1 Merops nubicus | reverse complement strand
CTTCAGACTCAAAGAATGCCTGCTGGTTTCTTACTGCACGGTCGGTGTACTTCAGACCTTTAGTCTGCTGCAAGCTTTCTACTTTAGCTAAGCTTCTATCACCAAGTGTTGCATGTATCCATACTGTCCAAAACAATTAAAACAAGTACAGGATGTACCTGTTCAGGCTTGAGAGCTTATAACAGCACTAGGTGGGAGAGAGGGAAAAAAAAACAGTCAAAGGCTTGGCCTAATGTATGGACAAACCATGTGATCATGACCAGGCATCCAGGGCTAGCATTTAATCTGCTTTGTTTCAAGTGGGAAATATGTGAAGATCAAATAAGTTCAAATCCAGGTCAAATATCCTTGAAAATCTTTGATTTATATAAGCAGGAAAATGAGGTTTAAAAGAAGTGATTATGAAAGGGTTACTAAAAACACAGCTGTACGCGCACTCTTATATCTGAGGCTCTCCAAAGAAAAACTGTGTGACATCTATATTAACCTTTGGCTGTACACCAATGAAGGCCTGTAGTGAGCTGGAATGCAAGGCAGCCCCTTCCAAATTTTAACACAAGCCAGGTTACAGCTGCAAATGCCTGCAGCCCGTGCTCACTTTATAAAGTATTCCCCGAAGGAAATTTTTTAACTGTTATAGAATCTTTTTCTAATACCCTACAGTGTTAAAGCCTGTTATTAAAGGGCAAAGAGATGGTTCTCCATGCCAAACACTTGTCAACAAAAAGGATAGCCAGATGGTATGAAATAAAAGGAAACTTGGGGGCTCTTCAGCTTCTTGATTTACATTAACAAAAGCCACTTTCATGTGTTCCTTCCAAGAATTACTAATTCCACCCCCCCTTTTTTTTTTGCCAGGATTAAACAACGTTCATTTTCTAATCGGCCACGAGACAAATTAACAAATTGCATATCACTTGTGCCGACTCTTAAAAAATACTCTGAGCAAGTCTGTTTACCAAGGCAAGATTACCCGCATCAGAACAACTCAATTATTTTTAGAAGAGAGGGTCTAATTAATTGAGAGGATGTTTACTCTTTAGTTGCTGTTTATAAACATGAAATTAAGCTTGTGCAAAAAATGCTTTGCCTTTCTTTCAGTTCCTAAAATGGATCAGTTTGTAAACTGTACTTGGACAGGATCTGAAATGAAACTCCAAATACTGAAATTATAGTAATAAATTTTATTAAATTAGCCAGTAACTAACTGACTAGCTTAGTCAGACCACTATGGCTAAATTCTCTTTTACTTTACATGTAACTTCATTCTTGACACAAGTCCATTCCCTATCCATCTCAGCACAGGTGTAAACCAAGATAAAATGTAGCCTAAACTGGTTATAAATCTAAATCCAATTAATTGCCAAGATTTTACAGTAACATTACATACTTAGTACAAAGCTCTCTGCAACATAACCCTGAAACTGAGCACCTGTATTCTGGTTCCTCCCCACCAATACCCAGCATAAATTCTCTGGAATAAATATACACAGTATCTCCACAGAAATTAACTGGGGGGTGGGGGGTGTTGGGTTTGGTTTTTTTTCCTATGTAGCCCATTAAAACTTGCAGTATAATTTATTTATTTTTTTCTTCCACTAAAGTTATACAACTAGATAGATGAGGCATACGAATAAAGCAAAAAAGTGGTTTGTTGATTAGCATTTGGAAGCTTGGAATAACATGTTTTATTCATTGAAATTTAAAAGTATTCTCTTCACTCACTTTTGCTTCCTCCATTCTAAGATGAAACTTTATTATGCTGGGACGCTTCCTCATTGTCACAAGTCTAGTATAATAATAAAAGCCTACCTGTGAAATGCAATGCTCACAGAGTCTCTCTTACAAAACTAGGACAGAGTTTACTACAGTCCACATTTAGCAATTCAGCTCTGCTTTAAAAGGGATCATTGTAGAAAGTCTCCAAAAAAATATCAGTTCTACAATACATCTTTTAATTTTCCCTGAATGTCATAGAAAACTCTGCACATGAAAGCAGGTGTTGTATTTGACTGTATAGGGGAGTGAGTGGCTGGTCTAATTCATTAAAACGTCCATAAACAAGCCTGTCTTTGTCCTATAAAGATGAAAGACCGATGACTATAATGGGATGAAAGGTGTGCACAGTGATGAAGAAAGCTGTTATAGATCTATGTCCTTTTTAAACTCGTCCTGGCATGCACTGTCGACAAGGGAACAAAACAGTATGGACAAACCTCCAAAATGTGTCTCGCTGGTAATAATTCCACCTGTCCTACTTAAAACTACTGGATTTTGCCTGTGCTCTTCCTACCCACTGACCATGCTGACAGCAATTAAATAAAATTATAATTAAGTATTTTGCATAAGGAACGCTTTGGGATTCCTAAGGTGACTAGAAAAGCCCAGCAGGTTGAAATTAATGAATATATCCACTCCAGCCACCACACTGCAACAGGATATCGATAATTCATTACGTACAGTTTATGCAGGTAAAACCCACTCTATAAAAAGTTCTCATGTAGAAACAGACATATCCAAAATGTAATTTTTATTTCACAGTTTACAGATCGCTTTCACTCCTTTGTATTCAAAATAATGAGGGACCTGAAGATTAATTGCTTTCACACAAAACTTCCGTGGGCTGCAAAGGTGACTCTTCCTTACCTAGGAGGCACAGGGTGGGAGCGCTGCAGTTTCACTGATGAAAGTTACGTGGTAAATAACCTCACGCGAGGAGCAGAGCTGCTTCCCCAGGGCTGAACTCCCTTCCATTAGGTACTTACATGTTTCATAAAGGTTCTGTCCTCTCTACTGAAATGGCAACAGAAATGTGAATTTCACTATCGTTATTTCAACATCCATTGTCTTCTGTTCAGGACTCACCCTGCACTCTGATTGTATGCGGTGGAGGACTCCAGAACCACAGAGAACAAATGTTAGCAAGATCACTCCTATCTCTAAAGTCAAATATTTGATAGTGCTGGTACTTTTGGCTGCTCAAATATTTGATTTTAAATGTATCATTGCTGATCGGCTTAAGTATCTAGCAGCGATTAGACTAACACTAATTCTAAATGGAAAGCACCAGCGCTCTCAAGGAGTGCAGCCTCCAGGCCAGATGGAGTTCGGAGCTTCCCACTGGTGCTCATGGTGGTTAATAAGGAGGCACAGCTCGTGCAGCCTGGAGATCTCCCACAGCGTCCCGTGTCTCCCTACCACGCAAGAACTGTGCCAGGATGGCTACCGTGTCTAATAGTTATTAACGTGTGTCCTAGAGCCTTCACAGCTACTGATCTCTTTCAGTTAGTTTAAAGCACTGGGATTAGAGAGGTGGTGATTTAGGTGGTGAGTTAATCTTTGTTGCCTCTGAAGTTCCGGACAGTGGAAGTGTCCAGAACACTGACATCCATAAAGGTGTTAATGGATTTACTGGTGATGGGGGTGTCTGTAATCCCTAGCGGGTTACGGGACAGATCTGGGCTCCTCTTGCTCTTTGCGTGTCCCTTTGTCTGGGACAAAGTTTGAATTGGCCTTGTTTTGGAAATACTATTTGGATTCTGTCTTGAGCTTGCAGGCACCCAATCTGTACGTGTGGTGGTTTCAGAGCTGCACATGATGAGGTCTAAAAATGGCTAAGAGCGAACCAGGTCTATAATTATATATTTAAAATAGAATGCTCATCCTTGACAATGTTTTACTCAAATCCAGCCAAGTCAGTCCACACGGCTGTGCAATCTACAGCAAGCAAATAGAAATCAGATTGGGTCGTGGCATCCAATTAGAGAGGCCTAGCAAGCCGCATACAAAGCATGCCAACTTTTGTATCATTTGCATAAACCCATCCACATGTGCTTGTGAAAAGAGGCGAGTTAGCTGCATAAACTGGGGTCAACAGAAAAAGCTGCGAGAGTAAATAAGGATTTACTGTGGAATCCCTCTGAAGCCATTAGGAA
>NW_008617490.1:2889-3207 GCF_000691845.1 Merops nubicus | reverse complement strand
GCTGTAATCAGGGCCATCATGGCTGGGAAATCCAGCCCCCGGCGAGGAATCCCCTGGCTCTCTGCCCACACTGCCAGCACTGCAGCTGTCCCCGGTCCCCTGTGCTTGCCGGGGTAGGGGGTGCCAGCATGAGCAACCCCTCACCACCCCCGCCAGGGCCATCTGGGGAGCAGGGCTCCCCGGGGTGCAGCGCCTGGCACCCTGGGGTGGGGGAGCGGTGACCTAGTTTGGAGTGCACGTAAGAGGTGCGATAGCATCGGGTAAAGCATGAGCCAGGCACGGCTTCCTCTCACGGAGGACATCACCTCCCTTCCAACG
>NW_008617490.1:2548-2878 GCF_000691845.1 Merops nubicus | reverse complement strand
GCAAGGAAGATCAGCCCCAGGAAAGCCAAGCCAGCAGCATTAACCCTCCTGTGCCCAGCTGCCAGCACCTCCCCGGGCTGGCTGCCCCCTGGGCAGGGGCACCTGCTCTGCTAGCAGCTCCCGTGCCAACTCCCTCATCGCTGTTGATGTGGCAAGGGGTGGGCGACTGAGCATCCCTGCCCTGCTGCCCAGCCAGCTGGGCGGCACCCTGTTCAGAGCACACAAGAAACTCCTGTTGGTGGTCCCTAGGCACAGCGGGTGGCAGAGTGGGCCCCATGGTATGTGAGCTGCTAGCAGAAGCTGCTTGCTTTGGGAAGGCAGCGGAAACAC
>NW_008617490.1:657-2525 GCF_000691845.1 Merops nubicus | reverse complement strand
TCCTGGCCCTGTGGCAACACACCCACAGAGCTCTGAGGCACAGGGCTCCAGCCGTCCTGCCTGACACAGCCACCAGTGTCCACATGACACGGGGTCAGGCTTGGCTCTGGTAGCCTAGCATGTGTGGCTGGCAGGGTGGGCAGCACAGTGCAAGGGCTACTCACCACAGGTGTGTGGCTCCTGGGGTGCTCTGGCTGCTGCATCTCTGCCCTCTCCCTGCCCACAGGTGATCCTGGCAGTGCTGTGCCTGGCAGCGAGTGAACCGCAGCCCCCGCGGGGCCGGGATCATGCTGTACCATGGGGGCAGCGGGTCCTCGTGCGGCTGCCCACCCGCCCACGGAGACACACCGCCAGACACTTCTGCCCCACTGGCACAAACTGGGTCGAGGGGGCTCGCCAGTGCTGCACGCAGTGTCCTGCAGGTGAGAGCAGCCTGGCAAGTGTTGTACGGCACAGCACGCCGTGGCACACTGTGCACATTGCCCGAGGTGGCCACAGTCCCTGTCAGCACCCACTGTCCCCACAGGGACGTTCCTGCGTCGTCCTTGCTCGAGCCATGGCAATGACACGGTCTGCGCCCCCTGTCTCCCTGGCACCTTCCGCTCCCAGCCCAACATGCTCACCAAGTGTCAGGCTTGCTATGAGTGCGACCGCCAAGGTGAGCTGGCAGCATCCATGCCACACCATGCTGTGCTACGTGGTGCTGTGCCGTGCCATGCCGTGCCACTCACCACCTGTCTTCTGCAGCTTTCCAGAGAGTGCTGAGCAACTGCTCGGCCACCAGCAACATCGCCTGTGGCTGCGAGTCCGGCTACTTCCGCAACTGCCTCGATGAGCACTGCAGTGACTTCTCCTGCCGGCAGTGCCAGCCCTGCACCGGGCGGCTCATCCAGCGGCCCTGTGAGTGCTACTGGCCAGCCCGTGGTGTGCCACCGATGGCTGTGCCACCCTGCCTGACACCCTCCCTCTCCCCAGGCTCGGAGGCACAGGACACACTCTGCGGCGGCTGCAAGCCTGACTTCTATGCCGAGGGCGACGAGTGCCGGCCGTGCCACACGTAGGTGCTGACCCTCCCTGTGCTCCAGCCAGGGACACGTGCAGGGACATGGCATGGCACAGTCTCGCACCTACAGCTCCCCTCTCTTTGCAGGAGTGTCCCAGAGACTTGCGGAAAGGAGTGCCAGCGTGTGTGCGGCAGCAGTGGCAGCCAAGGTGCGTGGACAGTGGGGCCAGGGGCAGCGGTGTGGGGGATGCTGAGCGGGCTGGCTGATGCTCCCACTCCTCCTTGCAGGCTCGGGGCTGGAGTACATTCTGCTGGCGCTCACCGGGCCCCTCTTCCTGGGTGCCCTTGCCATCTACCGCAAAAGGAAGCAGCTCCAGCACGACGCCCCAGCAGGCAGCCACCTCCCTGTGGCCAGCCCCATGGCTGCACTACAGTACCAGGTCAATGCCCACTGGCAGGACAGCCCGATGGTGGAGCATGCCACTGGCATGGTGAGGCAGAGCCCTGAGCAACAGGCCTTGCTGCGGGACCAGCCCGGCGGCACGGCGCGGCCGGTTGGTGAGGTGGTGCCCTCTGCACCCCCGGAGCCCTGCAACGCCCTGCTGCAGGGCAGGCAGCTCTCAACTTTTTTGCGATGTGGTGCCGGTGCGGCGCTGGAAGGAGTTCATGCGGATGCTGGAGCTGCGGGAGGCGGAGATCGAGCTGGTGGAGCTGGAGGTGGCCCACATCCGTGACCAGCAGTATGAGATGCTGAAGCGCTGGTGCCAGCAGACCAGTGCCACGCTCGACCGCGTCTTCGCTGCCCTGGAGCGCATGGAGCTGGCCGGCTGGGCCGCAGCCACGCGGCGGAGCTTGGAGGCCCGGC
>NW_008617490.1:433-638 GCF_000691845.1 Merops nubicus | reverse complement strand
CTGGGTGCCCGGGCTGAGCCGTACCCCTAAGTATTGTTACTTATGCCGTGTAGACATTTTATGTCAGTTTTATGTCCCCTTCCCACCTGCCCACTCACCCCTATTTATCTCCCCCTGCTCCCAGGGCTGCGGGGACCCTGTGCCCCAGCACATTGCCAGCCCGGCCGCTCGCGGGAAGAGAGGGCACCGAGCCCGCTGTGAACCC
>NW_008617490.1:0-234 GCF_000691845.1 Merops nubicus | reverse complement strand
TGGTGACGCAGGTGAGGTGTCTGATGTGAGTGGTGGTGTGGGTGGCCGGGCCGGTATGGGCGGCAGGGGCACCACGGTAATGGGGGTGTGGCATGGCATGGGCAGCCCCAGGAAGGCGCGGGGCACTGCTGGCGGGGTTTATCGTTTTAATTGCTGGAAAGGCAGGAGGACCAGGGCAGAGGTGAGCTGGGAGCCAGACTCGAGCAGCTCTGGAGGGGCATGAGTGGAGGCGAG
>NW_008617489.1:0-2641 GCF_000691845.1 Merops nubicus | reverse complement strand
CAGTAGATAAGAAACTGGCTGGATGGTGGCACCCAGAGAGCCGTGGTCAATGGCTCGACGTCTAGCTGGGCAGAAGTGACAAGTGGTGTCCCTCGAGGGTCTGTACTGGGACCAGTGTGGTTTAATATCTTCATCAATGACACAGAGAGTGGCATCGAGTGCACTCTGAGCAAGTTTGCTGATGATACTAAGCTGGGTGGTGCAGTCTTAATTAAGTGGAGTCTTATTCCTTGCAGAGCAGTGTCAGGACGTTTTCACTTTCCCAACTGATCTCTGCTGTCAGTCTCCTGTCCTCAGCTGCTGCCGCCTCTCATTGGCCAGCTGGGCGCTCCCTCTGCCCCGCCTCTGGGCCCGCCTTCGCCTGGGGCAGTGTGCTCTCTCCTTGGCTGCCCGACCCATCACTCCCTCCCACCAGGACCCGCCTTGCCCTCAGGAGGTGCTGCTGCTGACTGGCTGCCTGTTGACACGTCAGTTGCGGGCACTGCCCCGCCTCCTCCAAGGCTATTGACTGCTGCCTTGCTCCTGAAGACCCCAGCTCAGCCCACCCCCTGGGTCCCCCAAAACTCCTCTATACTCTCAATGCCATCCAGGGCCCCCAGAATCCCCCACAAGTGGAAGTGGTGCGTTTTTTCCCAGTACCATTTCATTCCTTTACGTTTTCACACATCTACAGACGTTTGACACAACGACGCCTGAAACTGTGCAGGCACAAAGAGATTCAAAGACAAAAACGTATTTATTAATCAAACAGAAGTTGAGGCTCTGCCTCACTTGAGTGCTTGTATTTCCTATAACAAGTATTTGAAGCCCTACATTAAAAAAATATGGGCTCCTCAGTTCCCTTGGACAGAGTCCTCAGGTGCTGTTTCAGCCCTGAAGGTGCAGGCATGGCTCTTTTCTGCACGGGCAGGAGGGGCGTCCTCAGGTTCTCCTCTGCCTTCAGGTGAGTCCATCCCCAGGGGCACTGGAACTCCTGAAGCCTGAAACATGGAACACCCACCAGAGCACATTTACCCAACGCCCTGCAAAGTCAGGCACCCAGCAAACAACCCGAAAGCCGAAGGCTCACAGAAACGTGAAAGAGGAGGCACTTACGTTTGGGTCATCTTCATAGCAAGAGGGATGGAAAATCTGAAAAAGAATGGTGAGGCGTTTCAATCCCTGGAAATGAATCCCAGCTGGGTATGGGCGGAGCAGGTGTCACACAGTTTGTCTAGAAACCAGTGGCCTGAGCAGGCCCTGTGTGGTGTCAGAGCTCACTGGGAACAGATTTGGTGTGTGTTTATTGAGGAAAAGTTATCAGGACTGACTTCATAGGCTTCCAGAGGTTGAGATAGATTGGGATGTACTTGGAAGCCAGGAAAACTACCATAGGAATCCTTCTGGAGACTAAGAGCATTGGCCCCCTCCCACCTCACCCTTTTTTTGGTTTTGTGTCATAATTCTTTGGGTTTTTTACTATAAAGAAGTATTGTATGTAAATAAGGTCAGATTACCTCTTCATCTACTCTGATGGCATTCCTCAGGCGCCACTCTTCCTCTTTTTCATCCCAATACTCGTCAAACTGCTCTTTGCAGATTCCACAGCTCTGAACAGTTAGGGCAGGAACAGAGAGAAAGGAGGTTATTGCAGCCATTTGCTCAGCCTGAGCAAGGGTCATCACCTGGCTCTGAAGGCTGCTGTCACTTGAGAAAGGGAAGGGAGTTTTGCCCTTTTAGCTAGGAAAACTCTGGAAAACTCTTTGTAACAAGCCAATGTCTGTTCCCTGTCATGTAAGACAGCTCAGTACACTTTTTTTTTCCTCTTTTTCTTTTCTTTTTTTTTTTTTAATTTTTTTTTTTTTTTTTTTTATAGTATTCCCTTGATGCTTCCCCTTAAGCTCGAGTCTCAAATTAAAAAGGCAGAACTTTTAGGCGAAGTATTAACAATTTTAGTACTTCTGTGCAAAATAATCAACTCTGAGAACAAAGCTCAGCAGCTGGTTTTTAAAATTACAAAAAAGCCCTTCCTGGCTTGACAGTGAGCTTATTTACCAAAATACAGATCTGGCTGTCACGTTACAACTGATATACGTCTCTGTCCTAACGCCCATCTCCTACTGAAAAAGAATTTTCTGTGTCAAAGGATCAAAACCCCATAAACCCAAGTGTCACTTGAAGGCCAAAGGTCCATGGCCGCCTCCTGTGCTCCGGTGACTCTTCCTGTGGAAACCTTCTCTAAATGAACACGCTTTGCCAATTCCAGTGCTGCTCAAACAAGGCAATGCCAGTGGATGTTGATGGCTTTGAAGGGCAGGTGGTTTGCACCACTGTCTGCCCTGGGAAACAGCCCTCACATACACAAACACATCAGCCAGGCAGTCCCTGCACAGGGGGCCAAGAACAAGACTCCAGCCCGCTCCTGGCCCACCCTGTGAGAGAATGCTGTCAACTTCCTGGAGCTGTTGGAAGATTCTCTGTCCCTGGGCTCATCCAGGCAAGCTGAAACTCTACCTCTACTACGTTAGCTGGTCCAGCAGGGACACTGTGAAACTCCTCCTCTTTCGCAGCTTTCTGTGCGTTCAGCAGAGCCTCTTGGTGAGCTTGTTCAAGACATGAGATTTCAGCTCGCTGCGATGATGCTGCCTTCACTTCTGGAAAC
>NW_008617488.1:0-3746 GCF_000691845.1 Merops nubicus | reverse complement strand
CACGGCAGCAGTTGCGTGGTTTGACCCTAGTTGGGATTTGTGGGTGGTCCTCAGAACACCTGAGGAGCTGACACACCTGATGCTCCAGCATAAAGCCCAAGCTTTGCTGATCTGCTCCAGTGGGATGAGCCCCAAAGGTCAGCTTTTCTTTGGTCTTTTCTCATCAGTGCTAAGCTAATGGCAGGAGCTGGACAGAGGCACGTGCCAGTGCCTGAGCAGAGTGTGTGGTGAGAAAGTGACCATGCTCGGAGAGACACAGAAGTCTCAGGGCTGCTTTAACAGCTCCTTTGCTGCTCGTGGTGGGTTGTTGCTTCTCGTGCCCTGTGAGTGGAGGTCAGTGTGGGGGGATGCACCCAGGAGCACAAGCCCCCGAGAGCGCTTGGCACACCCGAGAGCATCCTGTGTCCCTGAGAGCATCCCAGGACCTCCCGGCTAGGTGGTGATGGCAAAACCTGTGTGGGCATTTTCTGTGCTAGCCACTTTCTCCATGGCACAGGTCAGTGCTGGGACAGCCACGGCTGCCGGGCGTGGAGGCGGGTGAGCGGCTGAGCCGGATCCGCTGCCGTGTCCCCAGGGCCAGCCAGTGCCCGCGCCCTGCGCCTGCTGACCCTGCCAAGATAGGAGGCTTTACCCTGTGCTGCCGGGCCTGGTGGGGGGCACAGGGGCAGTGCCAGCCCTGCCAGTGTCCCTGCTGCTGCCTCGCTGCTCCCCGTGACCCACGGGACAAGGACGTGCACACCCAGAGCCTGCAAATCCTTTAAGCTCCTCCTGCGATGGGCGCAGCAGAAGGGCAAAGGATTACGCCTGTGCCCGGGTTGGGATGAATGAATAACAGCATTCAGGGTCTTTTCTGTGTCACAGCAGAGCAAGGACTATTTTAAGACAGGAAGAAAATTAATCACGCAACAGCTAAATGAGTCATAACAGCTTAATCCTGCAAATGGGGGGCACGAGGCGAGGAGGAGCCCAGCCCCTGCCCCCAGCAGGCCCGTGTGCACGCCCGGGCTGGCAGTCGGACACCAGCTTTACTCTCTCCTTGTTGGGAAGTGTGAGGGGTTTTGCTTTTCCTGCTGTCTTCCCTGACATCACAGAAACAAGGAGCAGAAAGGGCCGAGCCCCTTCCCTGCCCCAGCGGCAGGGGTCCTGCTGCTCTCCTGGTGATGCTGATGTGGGCAAGCAGGGATCGGGGAGGCTCCTGCGAGTGCAGCTACTGCTTTAGGTTTTAAATCCACTCCTGACGATGTTGTGATGTGCTCTCCTCTGGATGTTAACTCATGCTGGTGTAGTGGTTTGTGTTTCTCTGAGTTAGCAGCAGGACTCAATGGGTTTCAGGGCCTGTATCTGCAGCGTTGCCCTGCTGCCAGCTCTGCCTGCAGAGCCACCGTGGTCTGTGCCAGGGGCGCTGGCTGTGCCCGGGCTCTGCCGAAATGCCCTTTGCAGCCCTGTCCCCTGAGCCCTGCAGCCTCCAGGTGTGTGTATCTCTGGGACTGGGAAGGTCCCAGCGGCGCAGTCCTGGGGTTGTTTGAAGCCAGATGTCCAGCAGAGCCTTTTGGGCATATAACTATCTTGTCCCCATCCCTCGTTCAGCTCATCTTCTGTCCAGCAGCTTCCAGTTGTGGGTGTGTCGCTGCGCTCGGTCGCTCTCCAGCGTGGGCTGCCACTGCCAGGAGCTGTCCCTGTCCCTGTCCCTGCTGCCCCCTCCACTGACCCCTGCCCCAGACACAGACGTTTGTGTCGGGAGGAGCTGGTCGCTCCCCGGCGGGGGGATTGCCAGCGCCTGGAGCTCGCTGGGCTGGGGGCTCTGGCAATTGGGATTCCCCAGCCTTCCTGGTTAGAGGGAGGACTTTAAATAGGCACTCAAAGGTCAAATGCTGGGAGATAAAGACTCCTAAGCACAGGCGCTTCTTCTTAGTTTACAGATCTTTGGATTTTTTAATAGACCTGGGGATTTCCAAGCCCTTTTCATGATTTTTAGGGGCTGATATTACTATTTAAGGTTATGGGCTAGCGTGGCATTGCTGAGCTAATGGTTCTCTGCAGTAGCTCTCGTCCTCAGATCTGGATCATGTCTGTGTTTCCAGAGTGTCCTATGTAATCTCTTTTCCCTTTGATGTCCAGGCTCTTTCCCCATCCTCGTGGAGTCCCCAGGTCTTTCAGGGAGCACGTGTACCCTGTGAATGTGTTAGGACTCAATTTAATATGTGACTAAACCAGCCGTGCGATATTGCAATTAAAGTATAATACCAGAGGTGTGAACAATGCCAGCTTTTTGCTGTGAATGAATCATGATAGCAGAGGAGGAACTGAGGAGCAGTAGTTTATTAACTGACTCCAGCAGATTTATTTGCCCTGGGTGGACAGAGCCAGGCAGAGCTGTTGAAGTTGTTCCCGCTCCGTGCCTGGCTCCCTGCGAGCAGGAGCTGGTGCTGGGGACAGAGTGACTGTGGGGATGGAGACACTCCTCAGCCCAGCGATCTGCTAAAGGCTTTTTGTTAGTGAGTGGGGTGTGAGCTGGGGGCTCCTGGTGCTGTTTGGAAACAGCCCCTCATGCCCAGCCACGAACCTCCTCCTGCTTTCCCACAGGTGCTGCCCTGCGTGGCGAGCGAATGCCACGGGAAGGTGGGATCCCTGCGGGGCTGGTGGGGCCTCCAGCCACCTTTCCCACATGGAGAGGTCTGTTGGCACCTCGTGTCCCTCGGGAGTGATGGCTGGAGGGTCCTGTGGCACCATGCTCAGCCCGGGGCTGCTGCCCTGAGCCGGGCTGCGGAGTCTGGCCGGGTGCTGGTGCTGTGTGGAGCTGCCTTCGGGCTCACTCGCAGGGCTCAGCAACATACTCAGTGCATCTGAATAGAAACACATCCAGGATTACAGAAAAGCCAGGGAGGGAGAGCGGAGCGTGTCGATAGAGCAGGAATCATCCCTGTCCTCAGGAGACGTCGGCGATTTGCTGGGTGCCGAGCCAGAGCAGGGCTGTCCCTGGGGTCAGCAATGGGGGATAACCAGCACTGTCAAAATCGACCTTCTCCAGAGTTCTTGCCGAGTTTTCCATGTTTTGCAAGTGGGTTTCACTCTCGGCAGCCTCTGGAAGCCCCTCGGAGCAGCTCAGGGCTGTGAGCAGGTGCCGGGTGGGCGCTGGGGACGTGTCTGTCACACGCGGCCTCGCTGCGGGCAGGAGGGACCCGGTGACCTTCAGAGGTGACTGCTCCATGTAATGGCTCAGAATCTGATTATACCCTGGTTCACTAAGAAATGTGCTTGGCACGTTCTTCTGAATTAAATACCATTTTAGGGACAGTTATCTTGAACTCTCTGCCTGCTGCTTAGGAAAAAGCCTTTGAAAATGATATTATGGATCAAAAGTGTTCCTGGGGTAATTCTGTTTCAGCAGCGGAGTTAATCCAGAACTGAATTTGGCCCTGCATTTCCAAACGAGAAGCAGTAGCTGTATAATCTGTTTATGGTTTTAAAGTGAATGTTAATCTTGGATTTGGTGGCTTTTCCCAAGGGTCGATTTGCCGTGCTGCGGAGCGTTTCAGCCCCCTGCTCTGAAACTCTCTGAGCCGACTCCATTTTTTTATTTGAAGAGGGGTTTTACCGTGTTTATAAACACACGTCAAACGGGGGGATGTTAAATCTGGGGGAGCCCTCGCCCGTGGAAGCGGTGCCGTTTTTCTTACCTTGCATTTTGTTTGCACAGCAGCGGGCACGGCGCATCCCAGCTGTGGGGCCGGGTTGGTCCCACGAGG
>NW_008617487.1:288-919 GCF_000691845.1 Merops nubicus | reverse complement strand
GAAGCCCCCGCCCTCCCCTGGCAGCCCCCAGCAAGCTGACCAAGGCTTGTGTCGAGCTCTGCCTTTGCTTTAAAAACTGCTGCTTGGAGCCTGCAGCGGTGCTGGCTCCAGAGCCATCTCCCTTGGCCTGCACCAGTGCCTGGCTCTTGGGTGATGTTCCTGAGGAACAGGCTTCCACCAGACGTGGTCTTAACCCAGAAGTGGTGTCCCTGCCTCTGTCCTGGGAAAGGGGAGGGACCTGGGCAGAGCCCCAGCAGCCCCAGCAGTGGGGACGTTCTGGGCAGTAGCAGCAACACGTGCGGAGCAGGGACCATCGAGCTCGCTCCCCTGAGCCACCAAGGGTGGTTTGGGAGTGCAGCCAGGCAGCTGCCATAGCCACAAACTGTTTGAGGGACAGGAGGAGGAGGGAGGAGGTCACCTTCAGGACAAAAGAAAAGGTTTGCTGCAGCTTGTCGTGGGTGATGGAAGGGCCCCCCTCGAGCGCTGGACAGGAGGAGGTGTCAGGAGCGGTCCTGGGGCCAGGGAGGGCTCTACTGGTCTTCTGGAAGATGCAGCTGACTTGGTGGTTCTGTCTTGTTCTTGCCTTCTTCTGCCCCCCCTCTTGCCAGCTCTTCGCCATGATCTTTGCCAT
>NW_008617487.1:0-243 GCF_000691845.1 Merops nubicus | reverse complement strand
GCCACGGCGCTACCCTGGGCGCGGAAGGAGGAAGGAGAACCGCGAGAAACGAAACCTGACAACACCCCAAAAAACTCTATTTTTTTTGAACAAAATGGGGGGTGGGAGGGGGAAGAGGAAAAAAAAAAAAGAGGGTTGTAATATATGAATGACCAAAAGGATTGTACTTCAGGGGCTGGAACTTTGAGGTGATGTGCACTACACTGTAGACGGGACCCTCGCCCGGAGCCACCCGCAGCGGGC
>NW_008617486.1:1866-2156 GCF_000691845.1 Merops nubicus | reverse complement strand
TATTCGGTTAAACGCTGTGGAGCTGGATGTCAGACAATCAAAATATCCCAACCTTTTTATTATTAAAAAAGAAAATTTATTAACGGGAATGAAACAAAAGCTGTAAACATGAGCCAGCGAAAATGAGAGATTTGCACTCAATGCACTGAACAATCAACTGCTGTGGCTGGATGAGCAAGGAACCGATGGCTCATCGCTGGGTGGCAGCAAAGGCCCGTGTGGGAAGGTGGCAAAGAACAGTCTGAGGAGGGGCACGGGGACACCAGCGGGGGGGCAGCTCCTGGCGGGGG
>NW_008617486.1:1071-1716 GCF_000691845.1 Merops nubicus | reverse complement strand
ATTTTTGGTCAAGGAAAGAGGCAAGGTTCTGCTGCCCAGGGAGGGTGGGTGGGCAGCAGCCAGATGGGAGTGTTAAAAATGCTGCTGCTTCTGTTTAACAGCCCCGGTGTGTTCTGGGGAGGTGTCTCCCCACGGTGACTGCGCCTCTGCCCTCTGGCCCTTCCCAAACCACTCCTACTCACAAGCTCGGAGGCCACAGAAAATCCACCTACCCTTCTGTCCTAGCCTGTGCTACCGAGGATGGAGGTGGCTGTGAGAGAAGCAGCTTCACGGAGGAGACACTGGCCAAGCAGCAAAGCTCACCAAAGCAGCGAGTCCTGTGTGCTCTGACAGCGCCCGGGCAGCCCCCGAGCCTGTCCTGCTGCCTGCAGGTGTCCTAAGGGAGCTCCTGCCCCGGCAGCACCAGGGCAGGGTGTAAAGCACGGCTCCAGTTACTGCCCCTCCCATGCCGGGGTCTGCCCCAGGCTGGGCACTGCAAGCACCCACAGAGTCATGGAATCGGTTTGGTTGGAAGGGAGATTTAAAATCATTGAGTCCAACCCTCCCCCAGCACTGCCAGGTCCCAACTGCCCCGTGTCCCTCACACCACATCTCCACGGCTTGGAAACCCCTCCAGGGGTGGGGACTCCACCACTGCCCTGGGCA
>NW_008617486.1:0-929 GCF_000691845.1 Merops nubicus | reverse complement strand
TAGAGCCAGAAGGTCTCCCCTGAGCCTCCTTTGCTCCAGGCTCAGCACCCCCAGCTCCCTCAGCTGCTCCTCCCCACACTTGGGCTCTAGACCCTTCCCCAGCTCTGTTCCCCTTCTCTGGCCACGCTCCAGCACCTAACACTCCTGTAGGAGCATTTTTTTTTCCCAATAAATAATTTAACACTTCAATCAAACAATTGAACAACTTGTTTCTCCCTGCAAATCAATTTAGGAAAAATTGCAGTTTGCAGTAGGTTTATTTTAGGATCCTTTTTCACATGGGTACTGTGCAGACCCCACTTTGAGCCGTAGCTGTGAGGGGACCCTGCCCGTGGGGAGCACGCTCAGCAGCTGCTCCAGGGAGACTGAACACCCCGAGAAAAACGGGGGGCAGGGGTGTCAACCCACTGCTGGGAGAGCTGGTGCTGGGCTGGTGGGTGGTGGGTGGTTACCCCACGTCCCATGGCCCGTTTGGGGCAGTGCAGGGGGTTCAGTGCAGCAGGCACCCCGTGTCCTGTGTGTAGAATTTTCAAAGAAATTTGCCAAAGGCCCAAACACTTCATTCAAATTCCAATTTGTACTTAGAAGTGAAGCTTTAAAAATAATAATAATAAAAAAAAATAATAAAAAAGCCAAATGCCTGACACAGACCAAAGGGGGTGAGGAGTTCATCAAAGAGAGCTGGCAGGAGCCTGAAAACTGTAAAGTCAATGCCTGCAGCATCCCCCCAGCTCTCTCCAGTTCAAAGAAAGCGCTGTCCCAAGAGAACTTTGAAGATATCAAAGCATTGTTGCAATCTAAAAACGCTACCACGCTTACAGGAAGGTGTTGAGAACAAGCTGCAGTACACGAGATCTCTCAGCTGAAGTCTGAGAAACAGCAGAAGGAAGAGCACCAAAGCCTCTACCGGGCAGGGGGACAATCGGGCA
>NW_008617485.1:1528-2168 GCF_000691845.1 Merops nubicus | reverse complement strand
CATGAAGTGTTTTGGTGAGGATGGTACTTTTTTGGGTGGTGATGCTGAAGCTGAAGTGTTTCTGGACCTCAGCTTGACTTTCTATTGCAAGTCTCTGGTGGCCCCTGGCCTTGGAGGTCACGGTTGGGATTTTCAGCCTGGCTTTGAAGGAGCTGAGAGATTTTTGTGGTGACCACCTGTAGCTGTCTTGGTCCAAAGTGATGACCCTGGTAGGACCTCCAAGACCAAGAAGCTGGAGATGCAAGTTTGTCCTCCAGTGGAGGTTGTCCAATTTGGATCAGACTTGTCTGTGGAGACCTTCTGAGCCAGGCTTGGGTGGGAGTGGTCCCTCCTGCCCCTGCAGAATGCTCTTGGTTAGGGAAGGTAGAAGGAGCCAGCAGGTCCCTGCTGGAATTTGGGATAAAGGGCTGGATCTGTCTGCTCTGACACTCAGCACCTGTCCCCCTCCTGGTGCAGGCAGCAGCCAGGATCCGCAGCCAGGAGCCACAGGAGGTGGATGGACAAAAAAAAAACCCTGGCCTCAGCTTCCTCCCAGCACAGATCCAGCATCCCCTCTCTGCTGCTGGCCACGGAGTCACGGGCTGAAGCAAGGAGAGGAAACCAAGCCCCCAACCCCAATTTAATTCCACCCAAACGCAAA
>NW_008617485.1:0-816 GCF_000691845.1 Merops nubicus | reverse complement strand
TGCCCCTTCCCAGCGTGGTGGGGAGGGTTGAGGAGGGGGGCAGTGCCCGGCAGCGGGGCGTGGGGCTGGCGAGGACCTGGTTTGTTGACCCCTCGGTGTATGAGGTGGCCGTGGCTGCACCTCTTCCTAGCCAGGACCTCCTCCTGCAGTTGCAGCGTCACCCACTTCCCCAAAGCACTAAAGCCCATGTACACAGGGCGTGCCTCAGTTTCCCCATGCTTGAGATGCTGCTGCTGCGGGGTGGGGGAGCTGGGGCAGGGGCTGGCAGAGGCTTTGCGTGCCTGGAATGCAGGATATGGTGATTTTCTGTCTTGGATTGTGTTTTCTGAACTTTGTGTGAGTTTTGCCCTCCTGAGGTGCGTGCGGGGAGCTGCCTGCAGAGCATTCCTGGGCCAGCAGCTGAACAAATGTGTGCAGTCAAAGTGATCCTGCCCAATTCTTCCTCTCTTTGTTGGGGTGAATAAGTTTTAAAAGGGGGTCTGCTATGGAGGGCTTGGAAACGCACAGCCCAGGCCACTGGGTGAGGGCAGGTGCAGGAGATACTGCAAGGAGCAAAATAGCAACAGGATTCTGTTGGGTTTCAGAGTGTGGTTTTTCTGGTGTGCGTTTTGTGCAGCTTTTATTATAGAAAAGCAAGCAGCCCCTAATTTTCTGCTGGGTTTTGCTCACCCTGTCCCACCACCTCCCCTTCTCTGTGGGTCCAGCCCAAGTGGTGTGCAGAGAAGGGGCTGGTCTCCAGTGGTGCTTTCACAGCCACAGGTATAGAATCATAGAATCAGTTACAATCATAGAATCAGAATTGTTTGGGTGGGAAAA
>NW_008617484.1:0-466 GCF_000691845.1 Merops nubicus | reverse complement strand
ATGGGCCTCTGAGCAACCTGATCTAGTGAGGAATGTCCATGCTTACTGCAGGGGAGTGGGACTAGATGATATTTTGTGGTCCCTTCCAACTCAAAACATACTACCTTTCTATGAACTATCTAAACACTAACTTATTTTCATAATTAGCATTGAATTTGTTGCTGATTCTCTTCATTCTCCCAGTTCTCATATTATCAGGTGTCAGATTAGAAATGGGTGCAGGTGTCTGAGCCAGGCAGCCACCTCAACCCCTAGATTATTTTTTTCCCCACTCAATCCACACCAGTCCCTGCTGCCCCTGTGAGGAGAAGGAAACAGCTCAGGAAGAGGAGCCTCTGAAGCAGAATTGGAGTGAGAGTCAGAGCCAGATGCAAAACTTGAGGCCCTGCAGTGGGAAAGAAACACCCAACAAATCCAGATTGCCCAGTGTTGTTGGAAAAGAACGGAGTGGGCCCTTCAACAGCTC
>NW_008617483.1:0-1467 GCF_000691845.1 Merops nubicus | reverse complement strand
ATGACATCACATGGTATGGAATATCCTATTCTGCACTTGGGACAGAATAACATCAGATAGAAGTATAAATTGGGAGAGGAGTAGCTGGAGAGTTGCCCTGCAGAAAGGTAACTGTGAGTGCTGGTTGACAGCAAGCTCAATATGAACCAGCAGTGTGCCCTGGCACCAAGAGAGCAAACCTCATCCTGGGGTGCATCAAACACAGTATAACCAGACAGTCAAAAGAGGTGATTATCTTCTGTATTCAGCATCAGTGTGGCCTCACCTTGAGTACTGTGTGCAGTTCTCGGCCCCACTATTTAACGAGGTCCTTGAATGTATCGAGCGGAGGGCAACAAAGCTGGTGAAAGGGCTGGAAGGCATGTTTTATGAGGAGCATCTAAGGACTCTGTGTTTGTCTAGCTTGGAGAAAAGGAGCCTGAGGGGTGACCTCATTGCTTTCTACAGCTTCCTGAGGAGAAATAGTGAGGGAGGTGCTGATCTCCCTGTTCCCCAGTGACAGGACATGTGGGAATGGTTCAAATCTGTGCCAGAGGAGGTTTAGACTTGACATTAGGAAACATTTCTTTACCAAGAGGGTGGTCAAACACTGGGAGAGGCTTCCTAGAGAGGTGATTGATACCCCAAGCCTATCAGTGTTTAAGAGGCATTTGGACAATGCCCTTAACAGTACGTTTTATCTTTTGGTCAGCCCTGAAGTAGTCAGGCAACTGAACTGAATTCTATTCTATTCTATTCTATTCTATTCTATTCTATTCTATTCTATTCTATTCTATTCTATTCTGTCATCTCTCTCTTGGCCTCAGCTCCTCTCTAAGCTTTCTTTTGGCCCTAATTCCTCTCTCATCTTTGTCTTGGCTCTCTCCTCCCTGTTCTCTGTCCTGGCTCTTTCTTGGCTCTTTAGGCTCTTGCCACGCTCTCAGGTTTCCCCCAGCTCTCTCAGCCCTCATGTCTCTCCCTGACCTCTCTCGGCTCTCTCCTCCCTCACTTGTCTCCCAGCTCTCTAGGCTCTCACCCATCTCTCAGCCCTTGCTCCTTTCGTCATTTTCTCATCCGTCTGCCCTCTCCCTGCTCTGTTTTGACCATCAGCTCTCTCTCAACTCTCTCCTCCATTGTCCCCCTCCTAGCTCTCTCACATCTCTGTAGGCCCTCACTGTCCTCTTAGTGCTCTCTTGACCCTCTTTGTTCATCTCTCTCATCTCATTCCCCTCTTATCTGTTGCATCTCTCCTTGTTAATTTCTCTCACCTCTGCTCATTGCTTGTCTCATCAACCTTGTGTCGCATCTTATCTTGTCTCTCCCATCTCCCCGTCTCTTGTCTATCTCTCTTGGTGCTTGCTCTCTGTGCCCTCTCGGGTCTCACATCTCTTGGTTTTCACTCTTCTCTTTTGGTCTCAAGTATCTTGAATTTCATAATCAGCCTTCTCTCTCACATCTTGCAACTCATTGTCCCGGTTAGAAGGCAGA
>NW_008617482.1:91038-128835 GCF_000691845.1 Merops nubicus | reverse complement strand
CGCCGGGGCCCGCGAGGAAGAGTTGGGGATGATTACGGCGCCGGTCCCCGGTGCCATGAGGCGGCCTCGCCGGCCCTTCGCTGAGGGAGTGCCCCTCGCGCCCTGTCAGAGCCGCACCGCTGGGGCCCGGAGCGAGAGGCACGGAAAGAAGCCTGACCCAGACACGCCACCGGTTCTGCCTTTTAATCTTGCTTTAGGGAGCCTTCACCGTTTAGAGAACATCACGAGCTTTTAACAAGCGTTATTAAAGCCTTACCAAAACGTTAAAAATGCATGTGGTTCAGAAAAAACGTATTATGTGACTTAGCCCAAATTGCCCCAAAATTACAAGTGACACTTCCTCAGATGCAAACCTGACAAATTCTTTAGACTTTTGATTAAATAGAAAAACAGCTTAGCAGTGTTTTTTTTTTCTTTTCTCTCCAAGCCTTCTGTTGATTATGGTAGTTAAAAGACACCAACATTTGTAACCCAGAAGTCAGACTACAGACAGAATAATTTAT
This sequence comes from Merops nubicus, assembly GCF_000691845.1. NCBI lineage: Eukaryota > Metazoa > Chordata > Aves > Coraciiformes > Meropidae > Merops > Merops nubicus. The sequence goes on along the minus strand of NW_008617482.1, from coordinate 128,332 downwards.
TTTATTACAAGATATATAGAACACACATTCTCTATTTGCAATCTTATTTCCGCAGTGCGAGTACCACCACATCACAGGGTAGATAATACCCAAGTAATGACATAGGATAAGTGAACGAAATAAACTCAAATTATCAAAATTACAAAACAGAACTTGAAAGTATCTACAGTACTTATGATATAAATAGTGCAAATTATGTATCTACAGCACAAGTATTTAGAGTATCAAAAACTTTTTGGAATAGCCTTGTAAAGAAGGTGGTCCGCAGGAACTGGTCAGCATGCAGGAACTGGTCAGCATGACGATGTTAGGGTTTTGAAACCAAATACGACACTTATTTTTTCAAGAAGAACTGTCGAGCTTCTTCCCAGGACTGGCGAGGGAATCTGTTGGACAGCTCAAGATAATCTTGAGAATTGAAAAATTTTTCTGTTGAAAACAGAACATAAAATTACCATGTTATTCCTTTTTAAGATGAGATGGCAATAAAACAAGAATAATGAATGTGCAGCCAAGCTGAGATACCTCAAGTCATTTACTCCCCTCCCCCTACCAAAAGCTTCTCAAATCATGGGATGATGCTTCTGTGGAGCTTCAGACATGGAGGTTTGGCTTTAAAAACGGGGGAGAGGGCTCTGGTGATCAAAAGCTCAGATTTTTTTTAATCAAGCTCTCTCTGCTTTATGCATCTGAACACTATACATCTTTGCATGTTTTATGTTCTTGGATCCACTGGGACCATTTCGGCCTCATTCGAGTTTAGACAGCCCCAACAACATGCTCCCTGCCTAGCAGCTGCTTTTTCCACAAAGGGCCGCGGTGGAGTTTTGCTCCACGATTCCCCCAAAGCTCACAGCACAGTCACAAACGCAGCTTTACTCCTGTGAGCACGGCTGGTGACGTGAAGGGGACTACACATGCGCACACAGGTCTGGGGGGTCCGGCCCTTCGGGCAGCGGCTTGCAGCACAGCAACCAACAACAGAAATTTACACTTTCAAGTTTTATTCTGAGCAGCATTATTGTTCCCATTTGTGTTTTTGGGGACATCCTTCACATTTGAGCGATATAATGGATAAAAATAATCCTGCTTACACTACTATTAAGTCAGCTTTTTTTCAGCTGGGGAATGTTTAGAAATCACAGTCACATGTCACCACATAGTCATCTTTGTTTAAAAGTTCATCCAGTTTGAATAGTGAAAACAAAAAACATTCTTCCACTTGGATTTTAGTTGTTTCTTGAGCAGATTTTCATGCAAACACAATCCTGGAAGGTTTGTGCTGCAGACACTGGACGAGGCCAATTCAGACTATGAGGTATAATGCTGACCATAAAAAAAACTCCATAAAGTTATGTTAATTTTATAGTTTATATTTTATAATTTATCTTTAAACACAAAGCTTATGTTTCAGACCTAGAACTGCTCATCTTCTGCTGAATGTTCAGCAAAGTGGTGGTGGATTTCTGCTTGCTATGAAGGAGAAATGACTGTCTGAGCGATGTACTTTATACAAAATACGGGTGACTCAAGACCAGACTCCCATCAAACCACCTGAATTTCAGATGTGCTTAACAAGTAATAGCCATCTTAGCTGAGAATCTTTCCAATGTTTTGCCTAAAGAGGTTAACTGCATTTTACACAACATTTACAACAACTTGAGGGGGAAAAGAGCACACTGACAAATTTACATGACCTTATTTTACCAGTTTTTGGTTCCCCGGATACATTGGCGTGGCTGCGTGGCTTCTGCAACCTGAAACTTTTTAAGGTAGCCTTTGTGACAGCTAATTAAATATGTGCACGTACAGTATCACATTTTACGACATGATACTACATAGCATTTATTAAAGATTAACAGTCTGAATTCTGGGTATGATGAGCAGCAGACTGGAAAACATATACATTTAAGTCAGAATATAAGCTAGGGAGCCTCTCCCCAAACTGAAAAATCACATTGCAATTTATTGTAGTTCTTTTGTCGTGATGCAGATTCAACAAATTTAAATCACAGCAAAATATAATACTTGCACATTGTGTTACCCAGTTGCTATTCTGCTACATTTCATTAGAGACATACCCCTTTGCTGAGATAACTGATTATCCATTTGGCTTGAACTCTGTGCAAAATCCTATGGAGGGAAAAAAAAAAAAAAAAGGCATCAGGTTTTCAGGTTTTATCTGAGGAGTTAAAGCAATATTTTTGTCTTCACAGTCACTCAAAAATACTAAATACTTTAAGAAATCTGTAAATTAACAAACTCTGGTTTGTTTGCTACATATCTTATCAGAATACTGCCAGCACTTAAATTCTGTAATACACATGGATTTTTATACTTTTTTTTATACCTTTTTTTTTTTTGGGGGGGGGGGGGACACACACCCAAATACTGTTAATAAACAACAGAAAAAAAAACAAGGAATCAGGTATTACCATGACTTTTGAGAGACCATTTACTATAGCCATGCTTTTTTAAAACCCACGGTATCTTAGATTTATGCTCTTGACTCCAAATAGAAATCATATAAAATTTTTGAATGATCCCAGTTCCATCGGCTGTGCTTCCCAGTGACCCGAGCGCCCGAGGTCCTGACGTCCTGGGAGGTAGGTGCAGCTCTCCCAGCGAGGCGAGGCGCTCTGGCCCGGGCGGCAGGCAGCGGCGGGCAGATAACGGCGTGCCCGCCGCACGGTGGCTGCCGCATCCTGAGCCAGCGTGGACACCGACCCCCCCCAGACCAGTGCAGGATGATGCGAGTCAGCTGCCCCAGCGTGGAGCGGGCTTTTAGGATCCTGTCCTTTGTTCAAGTATTCACGGAGCAGAGAGGGTGTTATGCAAGCAAGAGATACAGTTTAGCAAAGCATGGATACTCCTAAATATTTTTTTAATTATTTCAGCACATCTAGAAACAGAAGTAACAAAAATAAAAAGGACGATTCAAACTTCAGGTGATAGAAATAAATCTGTTGGTAGGCAGACATAACATGGGTCATTGTAAAATCCAGCAATTGTTTTCTTTGATTTATGCTGAACACATTTAACCCACCGTATTTAAGAGGTATATTCGTACACACCACCAAACTTTTACGTAAATGGGACTTCTTTTTGCATTCCCTGGCACAGGAAGAACCTCATTTTTTAGTCACGAGGAAACATTTTACAGCCTTTCCTAAACCTTCCAGTGAAACAAATGAGATCTGCTAGACAAACAGCAGCGAGCTGAAATAAAGTAGAGAGGCAAGTCTCTTCTGTGTGTGTGGGTATCTGAGCACTCCTTGGTTCCTTCCAGAATAGTCCTGCTTATGTTTGTGCTTGTGCAACATTTGGGATTAAGTTCTGAAATGGATAAGGTACTAAAGTACCAGGGAAGTCAGCAACAACATGACACTTTACAGCACTGAAGGATCTTCCATATTTTAATATAACATCTTTTTTAAAAGCCTGCAAGAATACTGTGTGGACTTAGCATCTGAAATTTATCTCTAATTGGAAATCAAATTAATAATGTTGACCCTTGTAAATACATTTTGCTGTAGCTACTGGGGATTTGAATGCCATTCTCTCTATTACAGCACAGAAATCAAGGTAAATAATAACCTTAATTATTCATATAGGGAACACTCTACTCCATGCTCATGTTTTCTGGTTGAAAAAACCAAATTAAACTTACTGCATTTACTTGTAATTATGAAACTTTTTTTTTTTGCCACTGCAACTTCTACACCGAAATCTGTAATTCCACTAGAAAAAAGTTAAAGATGAATTATAGCTTTGTATTTAATCCAAAGTTCATTACTATATGGTAAATTCTTTTAATACTAAGTTTCAAACTTTTTTTTTTTTTTAAACGCTAGGCAATTATTTTTAATATAAAAGGATAAAAAGCTGCTTTCAGAAGTTTGATGCTATACAAAGACTTTTAGTAAATATTTAGTTCTTGTGTTTTCTCTCCCAAATCTGTGTAGCTTACCCCTGCACTAGCTGTAAAATATCAGGAAAATGAGTATCACTAACATTTCTGTGTCAACAACAGTCATTTTCAGGTGACTGATAAAGAGTTACCAGGCTCCTAAAAGCTTTTTACTTTTAAATAGAAGAATGTTTACAAAAATGGCATTTACTAATTGGAAAAAGTCAATAAAAGGTACAGAAAACATGAGGCATGCATAAAATCTGATACATAAAGCACAGCATATAAATTTAGACAAAGGGTACAAAAACGCTCTATATCCTTATTCAAAACAATATTCATAATGACCTCAGTGGCTTACTGTCAAAAATACAGATTGCAAGATTAGACTGGTAACAGATGCTCTGTGTATTTGCTGCAAAAAATACATACACTTCGGTTCAGTTCTCTCAGTAAATCTACTGTACACCGTATACAACTGTACATTTGTATGTAAACACATGAATATACTGATTTCAGATATATGTGAAGTAGTTTTTAAATAATAAATATTATTTTAAGAATTGTCTTGTAATAGCAGGGTCCACATAAAACTTTCCTCGTACGCCCAGTAACTTGAACGAAAACAAGATTCTGCACATGATAATGAGAACCTGAAGTCCTCGGTAACCTTTTAGTGTTACAAGATGCCTCAAGTACAGGCATCATCTGTGGTTTGACAAGAGCTGCAGAGAATCTTAAACTACTTCAATGCTGTTTACTTGTTTTACTTAAGACAAATGACTTCCATAAACACAGCAAAGGTGAGAAAAGCTGTTGCTGTCACCCTGTGCACTGTTGTTAGGTTACTGCGATAGCTACCTGAATGAATGTGGCGAGTAGAACGCAGCTCATCTCCTGCTCCAGGATGATCTTGTTCTGACGGTTATTGTAACAAGCAGCTATTAGTGAAGGGAAGAGCACTTTGATTAAACGAGGATCACTGAAATACTGGAAAGGCAGCTGGCACAGTTTTTGCAGAACTGTAGGGTGACGGCCAGATTGTACAATGATCTGGAAATACAAACATAACAGAATTAAAACACGTGATCTGTCTTCTGTTCTCTTCCTGTTAACCACCAAGGGTGTTGAAGTCATGCAAAAAAAATGAGCATGGCTGAGGAGTAAATGCTAAAAATAAAGCTTATAACATTTAGTCCAAAAAACTTTTGGTTTTTATTGTACAAAGAATGTAAGGCTGTGAAACTCCTTTTTCCTGTATCTCCCCAAAAGACAGCAAGTAGATGAGAAGGAGATTAATCTGCAGATTAGAGTAAAATAGATAATTTAATACCTTCATTCAAATGACAAAGAATTATACTAAAGGGACTATTATAAGTTAGATCTACGAAACAAAAAACCCCAACCCCTGCCATTTAAACACAGTAAGCATGTCTTTAGGGGGGAAAAAAAAAAAAGTCAAGAGATCACCAGGACTGTAAAACCCCTGTCGAAGCTCTATCATCCTTTACTAGAGTGCTCGCTGGCAATTCGAGAGGACTCCGTTTCATGGTAGATGTCTGCCATGCATTCTCAGGCACCAAAAAAGAAAAGGTGATTGTAAGCTACACAGCAAGGAGTTTCAGTAAGAAGAGACTCAGAAAGATCCTCCCATCTGTATTCCTTATCTCAGTTTCTATCAGTGCCATTGACTCTAAAAGGAGAATTGTTTAGATAAATGGGACTGTTGTCATGAAGCAGGCTAAGTTTACAACTGTGTACATCTGAAGAAAAAAGGCAATGCTATTACTGGTCTGCAAAGGAACCTTTCCAATTTACTTGATATTCTTATAAAGTCTTTGTGATAAACTAAAAAATGCCAGAATTGGATCTGTTCCAAGTAACCTTGATTAGACAGTTATAATATGAAAGAGCTGCTTGACCCAAAGTTGGTTTTTTGGCATAGGAGGAAGCTCCTATAAGGTTAGAACACTGTAAAACTTAGGGTCATGACTGTAAATTGTACTTGGAAAAACACAATTTTACAGGTACACACCCAGACAAGACTGCATTCAAATTAAAACCAGAAGGACAGAAAGAAGCAGTTGAGACCACAGGAACATAAATTACAGGGATTTACAAGTTTTCAAAGCACTTTTAACAATACCTTCAGAGCACACTCTCAGTTGATAATGCAGTTCAGTTTAAAAACAAGGATCAACAAAGTAATAGTTTGCATTTTTTATTTTTTTTTTTCTCAGTACACTAGCCAAAAAGACATTGAAAACCTTTCAAAATACTGGTAGAAATGTCTCAGTGCCCTTAAAGACAGAAGGTATTTTTAAAAGATGGCCAAACATATGACAATTAAGCATACACTCAAGCACTGTTTTGAAAGAAATATTACTGAAGAATTTGGGTGGTTCTAAACCTAACTACCACCATATAAACAAACGGGTGCCTTTGGAGTCTGTGATTACTGTTTGAATTTTTAATTAACCTGAGTTGTTGTTATATAATTTACTTTTTTAATGACAAATTCTACAATCAGAAAAGTACTTAAAATTAACTATAACGGTACTAAAAGAAAAACACATTTGGTATTTCTGATCAAGGACAGAAAAAGAACTATTTGATTTCTTTTTAATGGCCAGTACATGTGCAAGTACATGAACAGGAAGAGGAAAAGAAGCTTTTCAGACTTTCCATTTTTCATTTCACTCTTTCTTTACCTGTTAAAAAATGCCATGCATGATCAGTGAACTCTTGCCAAACCAACAGTGTGGATACTCAAATAGCTTCCATGAAACTATTCTTTCATTATCTTTTTCTTGTCAACATTTTTACTACAATGATGTTATCAGCGTTAAAGATAGAAGGTATGTATACAAGGGCCACTGATTGTTTTAATCTGTTATTTATCACATGTGGAATCAATTTTACAATTTCAGCTCATTGTTCTAATGCAGCTACTAAACCTGATACACTATGATATATACTCTGAAAAAAACCCCACCCACCCATGAGTCATCCCTTACTGGAAAAAAAACCAAAAACCAAACAAATAAACCTCTAGCAAAGCACAAATTCTTTGTTTTGCTGTGGACTGGTAGAGAAAGTGGCCCAGCACTTGACTTAGCAGATGAACAATAAAGAAAACAAATTAAAATCTTTGATTTCTTTGCAGTGGAAAAAAAGACACCTCCTCTTGCCTTTCCTTTGTCTTAATGATCCCAGAGAGTTTTGCCGGTCTGGAATATTCATCTTACAAAATGCTCTAATACAAGACGCAAACTCCTTACTAAAATGCAGTGCAGAAAGCTTGCTTTTCCTCCTGCCACATACTGGAATCCAGACACATTTACCTAGAACTAGCTGTTCTTGTTGCTCTCTCCCCAGCCTGAAAGTCAGATATGCTTGTCAGAAGTAACAAGATCCTAATTAAATCACCACATTTCTGTACAGCCAAGCATTTAAGCACCTGCCTAACTTCAGATGTGTGCCTAGGTTCCATTAATATTTGCTTGTGGTTTCCTTTTTCTGAATTGGGACCTATCAAATTAGTACAAGCTACTTTTTTTTTTTTAAATTCAGAGTTGGCAACTCACATTAATGTTTTCAGTATTTCATTACAAAATTTGCTTACTCTCAGAATTTATAGATATTCATATAACTTTATTGGTTTTGCCTGTGCTTTGCTTAAGTAAATTCCTAAAATGCACCTCTGCCTAGCTTGGCATATTTTTGGCCTGACACAGTAAACACTAGAAGACCCTTTGAAGACCGAAGCTACACACAGGTAGGATACAGCAAATGCATTTCCAAAACTCTGTTTCATGATGAATGAATGAAGTTTCTGCTTGTCCTACCAGCCAGACTCAAGACTGTGACACCTTTCAGAGGTGGAGCCCCCGTTACAGAGTGTGGTGACATGACTTGGGGTTAGCACACTGGAAAGGCACTGACCAATTGCACCGCTTGCTCTCAAGGTAAAATCCTGCAGAAAATGAGAGCTTAGAGCATCTTATTGCTGAACTGAAGCAACCTCAACACTGTGTAAGCCAACGGTTAGCAAGGCTGCACAACGTATGCCACTCTAAATCAAATTCTGTTTACTGGTAACCTTTGCTCGAAGTCACCTCTAAGAATACAATTTTCCCTGCTTGGTCGGTCTGAATTTCTAGCTTTCCTACACCACACACACTGTGCCTACTCAATCCACACTAGTCCAGCACAGTGAGTAATGTGATGACCTGTGGGAATTTTTTACTAAGCAACACCTTTCAAGGTTGCCTATTAGCTATCTTCTGTCACTCCCACCAGTTTATAACTGCCTGCAGGTCCTGCCAATTTGCTTCATCTCCAGTAACCAGAGGGTCATGCACACTCTTTGTCACCTAAACCTCCCCTGGAACAACTTGAGGCTGTTTCCTCTTGTCCTGTCAGCCTGTCTCCTTAGGAGAAGAGCCCAATACCCACCTGGCTCCAACCTCCTTTAAGGGAGTTGTCAAGAGCCAGAAGGTCTCACCTGAGCCTCCTTTGCTCCATGCTCAACAACCTCAGGTCCCTCAGCTGGTCCTCGTAAGACTTGTTCTCTTGACCCTTTTTTTCCCCATCCTAAGTCACTAAATGGAATAAATTTTTTCCTCAAGTTTACTTGGGCTAATATTAACTACACAGTACATTGCTTGGTCATTTGTTGCAATTCTTCTAGCTGTGAAAGTCTGAAGCAGTATAAGTCAGTCTTTCAAAACAGACTACACTGACAAAAGCCAGCAATATGCCACACAGCACTTGAGCAATAAAAAAAGACAATCAATCAAAAAACTTAAAAGCTCCTTGTGGTATGGAATTGTAATAAAGTTGTGAGGGGAACTCATTTTGCTGGGCCACAAGGCTTCCCCTGTCACTGAGGTAGGGTGTCTGGCTACAGACCCGAGGTGACTGTAGGAAGGGTATTCCATCCTGGATTCTGTGTTTCTTTCTTGTGGTCCCACCCTTGCAGACGGCCCCAGTAGCTTTCCTCTCCTGCTGCTGCTTCCTGGCACCTTGCAAAGGAGATCTTCCCAGGACCAAAGACCTTTGCTAGGGAACTAATAAACCCTATGGACCCGAGTAACTTGGGTACTATTCTCCTCTGAGTAACAAAAGGAAAGTTACAGCTTATATCATTTTTCCTGTGAAGCTCCAAGGGCTCCAAAATAACTTTTTGATGATCCTGCAGGAATGAGAATCATAAAAATGCCACTCCTTTCCTTGCTTGCAAGGGCAGAGAGATAACCACTGGCATACACAGGGGCAACCTTTGCATGAGAACTAGCACGGGAAAGATATTTTGGTGAATGCCTTCTAATTCTATTTACATACTGTATGTACATAATATTTGTCTTTCCCTTCATCTTTCTCTACATTCCTTTTATCATGAACTACAATTACTCCTAAATGCATATGTATGAATTTTTGTCAAAGCATGGTAATACAATCTTCATAACTAATAGAATCCAGATCTTTTGAATAACACAGCAATGATACAGAATGTACTCGTCAAATCAGAAGTAAAATCTTAACAAGTCAATGGTTAATATTAGAAGAAAATTAAAATTAAGAATCCTCTAGTCTTTGAAACTGCATCTTCATCATCAGGTAACTGAGTTTATAAGCGCCTTATAAGCTATAAACAGGATTTCCATTGAAAAAACATAAAATGTCTGCCAGGAAGTTGAAGAATGACTGTATGTAAAACAGTGAACAAATATTAGCAAAAAATTGAACTGATAATTCATATACTCATACCATTCATATGTCCTAATTACACATGTAATAAAGATGCATGCTACTAATTTTTCAAGAACTTTTAGTTTAAACAAATTGCTTTGTAAAGATTTACCTTTTTTTAACTATGGAGTAGCATTTTTGGTGACAATTTTAATTTCTGTTTCCAAGTTGTAATTGCACACATTTAACGTATGTAAAGCGTTTAAAAAAAGAGAAACGAACTGAATTTAAAATTGCCTGCAGCCTTCCAGAGATTTAAAAAAAGACTGTGATTACAGATTGATTTTCAATGGTTCTATGCATGTATGTTAAATATTGTCAGTTATTTTATTACAAGTAACAAAAAAAAGTTTCCATTTCAGACCAGGAACTTTTCCACTCCTTGTGTATTACACAAGGCTAGTCCAGGATTACTGCAGAGTGGAAGTGCTGATTTTTAAAAGCAATATTTAGTCTAGTTCTACTGATGGATTTAGGTTTTCTTGTTTCATTTGGACATTTGCAGCTCTGGAAAGGCATCATTCATGTCAGTTATTTCTATCCATATGTACCACAAAACCTGCAGAATTATCTTCCAAAGAGGCTAATTAATTTTCTGGTCAGGAAGAACAGAAAGTCAGCAGCAATCTGTTTGTCTATGCAAGGATAAAACAAAGAACTGAGAAGTTGGGTATTGAACTGATCGAGAAAGCCACATTCACAGTGAACTAAACTGTGCTAGATCACAGAATCATAACACTATAAATTAATTATCACCATTTACTGAAATCATCCATACATTTAGAAAGTTACAAGACACTCATCATGTGTCTAAAATGATAATAATATTTACCATTCTATTCAATTATTTCTTCAAAGGTTGCTTTACACCCCTCTCCCAAATAATAATTAAAAATATATTATGACTGTATTCCAGGTTAAAAATGAGTTGGCTTAAGCCTGGCAAGAAGCTGTTCTCCAAACAGGTACCAGTGGTCAGGTTATCAAGTCCAAACCCTAGCCCGCAACAGGGTATGTTTTTAATTGTCAAAGCAGCTTCCCTAGCTATCAAACTAGAGGGCATTTGCTATCAGACATTTGCCACATCCATTTCAGTGTAGCAATCTGTTTTGCCAGGTTCCTTCAAGTCTAGGGCTGGGGGACACAGCTGGTGCTGGCCCTCAGATACAGTATACACCAGAGCCCTCAGCCCCAGGTTAGCTCAGGAAAAGTACTTTTCACAGCGGATCCAGTAATCTCTTTGAGTTCTCATTTTCATTCTGTTGTGTTGCCTCATGATTTCTTCTATCACACATTTCCCACCACCAAGGACCTTGCAAAAGTTTATTTTTTGTGATGCTGACACTTCACTGAAGTCCCCAGTAACATTTTTGTACATAAAGGTGTACAGGTGTGCTTTCCACCTGACAACTAACAGAAAAGCTCACGGCAGCCTGGGTACTCTCCCACATCTCTTCTAGTAGCCACTTGGTTACTCTGCGGGCCAGCTCACATTGCCTTCCAGAAATCAGCTACACAAAAAATATCAGAAGATTTAGAAATTCATGTCTTTAGATGTTCATGACCATATTGTTTGCTTACTATTTCTATTCCTTTTGCTATATCTTAATGTTATGTCATAGTTTCTGCTGTTAAGATACACAACATAAAAACGCAGAAACTCTGGGAGCAAATGCACTGCTGGCATCAATGGCACCACTAGGGCACAGCTGCCATAAATTAGACCTGCAAGGGTAGAGGGATGTCAAATTAAGAAGGGCAGAGACAATGTCCAGCAACATTCAGCTACCACCTGAGCACCTGGAACTGCACATACACTGCTAGGTCTCCTCAGTAGCAGAGAGATGCTTGCTTGGCAACACTGCAGCATGAAGATACTGTGACTCAGGGGTGCTTTCTGTCGCCATCAGTTTCTTTGATCCACAGAAGAAAGGAAAAATTGCTTCTTGCTCCTTTAAGATAGCAGAAAAAGGAGAAAGACTGCTAAAATCTGTAGACACAAAAACCCCAAATGTCAAGAATTGAGCAAAACCTTAGAAGTCATTTAAGTGCACCTCTCTTTCTTGACTAACTCTGCATGACAATGTTGTGTTCTTATTACTCCACAGTCAGGCTGGCTACATTTAGTGATTTTGATCAACTACTAGAAGTTGTAGCTCTTTTATCAAATGAAAAGTGAGACAAAATTCCAGTAATGTGCAGTGGGTACAAGAAAATGGAGTTAAATCATAACTTCGTAAAGTTTAAAATTTCCTGATGCAAAACCTTCCTCTGCTCTTGGAGAGAAAAAACTGCCAATGAAACAGCATATTCCATAGGTACTTAAAAACAAATACGGTAATTATCACTGTGACCTGAATTATCTTCCTAGAAAAACATCCTTCTCAATAGGATTTCCTTTTATCTTTATGAAACGAAGCATTAAAATGTGCTCTCCTACTTGACTGTGCTCTTCGGCTATAATGTATTTCACATTCAGGTGCAATTTTCTTAGAACAACTCAGACTAAAAAGCTAATGGTTCTCTAAGGGGCACTCCTTGCCTTTTCCACTATCTCATATGACCTACAGTTCCAAACTTGAACATGACCATTATAAACATTTAGGTCTTAAAATTGTACTGTTGGTATGGGAATTATTAATGTGTCTTTTCTGTTTATCATTTATATAAATGTCAATTCTCATTTGTACAAACAACTAATAACTTTGCTGAACTGGAACTACATCTAATCTCTAACAACAGTATTCTTTTGAATAGTTAAAGCCATTTAACTATTGATGCCAGGTTATGTATAACTTTGTAAAAGAAATAAGTCTTCATATTAGTAGTGCATAGTTTCTCTGCAAAGTTAGATCTGCATTATTTCTTTGCTTCTATATAAACAGATCTCATACTGCTAGTATTTAATCAGCAGAATATGTCACCACTTAGGCTCTTCTTCTGGTTTAAGGTCAAGCTATTTTCTTTCCATTTTGCAAACTTTGCTATTGGCAAGGCTCTGAGCAAAGAATGTTCTAAATTCCTCCTAATATTTATCAGGAATCAGAGCACCATTTCCACGCAAAAACAATGTTCCAGAATGCTACATTCAAATTTAAAAATAAGAATTTTGTCTATTTGAAAAATCCATTGTTTATTTTCTTAAGATCACATCTAAGCTTTCAGAGAGAAGATAACAGAGTCCAGAAAAACATTAGTCTTCCCATAAAACACATTATGAGCATTGTCCTTTTAGAGGGAGCTCTATGGTTTAAGAACATGGACTCAGCGGTGCTCTGTGTATACAAAACAAAAAAAAAAACCCATCTGAGCAGTTTCTGTGTAATCGTCTGAAGCCATTTGAACATTTAGGGTAGGACAATGGCAAATACAAGCACAGTGATGCAGTAAAGATGTAAAAATGTTTATCAAAAGTGATGCTACTGGAAAATATAGATAAAAAACTTCCTTTATACACAGCTCTTAAAAAAATGTCATCCAAAACTACAAATAAGTCATCTTAGTTACAAGGTAACAGATGAGGTATATATAGATTAAATTCAGCAATAAATAAATAATACCAAACGGATACTGTAAAATATAAGCTCCATTACAATGTGGTGAAAGGAGAATGGAAACAATACTAATATGCATTGAGGCTATTTGTGAATTTAACACATGCTCAGGCTTCAGGACAAAATAGTAACCCAATGCCTGAACTAAGAAAGGTACTAAGGAAAAGCCCGATTTAAAAAATGCTAGCGCTTTAGCATTTAACATATTGACATAAAAAAAAAATGTCTAAACGTGTGAGGTTGCTCTCATGCTTAACGTCAATGACATAGCTAAGTACCTTGTTAAACTGAAGGGTATCACTGCTTTCTAGAAAATGGTAAGCTTCATAGTTTCCAAAAAAATGTAACAGGAGATTTGTACATTTAGAGTGTTGGTCTAATAATTTTTAATCAGAAGAGTGTATTATTATAGACCGAATATATTGACAAATATGTATATTCTGTAAGCTCAAATGAAAAAAACAAAACAAAAGAACCCCAAAACAAAACAAAACAAAAAACCCCAAACCAAACCAAACACATTATGCCATGTCTCAAATGCTTAGGTATTTTTTTGAACACTGAACCTGTAGCCCCACACTATTTCTGAAAATTAACTTCACACTTAAGATATCATCTTCCACTTTGATGATGTAAATTTAAGCTGCTGCTTTGGGCATGATTCTCTACTCATTTACTCAGATGAAACTCAATTATCTGAATTAATAATTCTTGATTTAATGGCTAAAGAAGAAACAGGACCTTAGTCAACAGAAGTTCAAACAGAGTATTGGCAGAGGTTTCTGCCATCGTCCTTGAAAACATTTTGGGTCAAAATCCCCAGGAGGTGTGAATAATTAAAATATTACAGTCTAAAACACAAAATCTTTTTGTCTCTCAGAGCATTTTCTTTCTTCAAAAGCAAGCATTTTCTGTCACTCTCCAAAACCCTACTCACAAATACGCTATATAGTCTTAGAATTTTTATTTCTAGTACATTTTGTCTTCTGGCTTCCACAATAAATGTAAAGGGTTTGTGAAAATATCTGATCACCAACCAAAAAGACTGCAAAACATTGAGCCATTGGACACATTACAGAGCTGGCTGTGGAAAAGCTTCAAACAGAGAGCAAGAAATGTACTTTCCTGCCACTAAAAATGTGTTACAATGCACCCATTACTAAGGGGAGGGGAAGATGAGCAAGATTTTCCATAGTACTCACTTCTCAAGATTTAAGGCATTTTGTTTTTTTCTTTTCTTTATGTTTCAGTATCGCTTCAATCGAGTGTTACTTGAGTTGAACATGATGAAATGGGTTTGGGAGACTTCTTTAGGCCTCTTGCAGGCTCCCACCCTTGGAGCAGCATCCAAGTCCTCAGAAGAACTGTCAACTGCCCAAGCCCAAATCTGTGAACGCAGAGCAGGCTGGCGTCCTCTCTGCGTGGGGCCAGCGATGTTGAGGACAGTCACTGCGGGTCTGCACAGACTGGGAAAACTTAAGAGTTTATGGGAGAAGTACAGGGAGTTCCCTCACACATGAGGCAAGACAGACAATAGCTCACAAGGCCTGATTAAATATTTGCAGGCTTTAGACTTTGTTTTATATTTCTGTGTGAAATTTAATTCTCATGAAAAGCAGAGACTGACAGGCTGGGTGGGAACAAGGCAGAGTGAAGGCAGGCATTGTGCAAGCTTCTGCATCCATCTCCGCCAACGGATCTCCACTGGCCAAACCCATAATGTTCTAGGCCCAGGTCTTAGCTGAGAAGAAACTGCTTATTAAGCAGGATTACGCCAAACTCTGTGGTGTTTTTTTGATGTGGACAAAGGTCCACTGAGGATTAAGCTGAGACTACCAAACTCTTTTTATTCTTCACGCAGGAATCAGATTAGAACGCCGCTCTCCAAGGGCAGCAGTAGCTCTCTCCATCTCTAAGCTTTAGTTATGGACTATATTTTAAGGTTGTTGAAAATACTGGCTTTTATGACAATGGGAGCTAAGTTTATTCTTTTGTGCTTACAGTTTAAAATAAGACAATAAAACAAATCCAAGTGCATTCATTTCTCATATTAATTCCTATACACTCTCTCTTCCCCTCCTACTGGAAGCAGTCAGCCGTCGTGAACTGAAACTAAACACACTTGATTTCATGGTAAGTCTTTGCTGCTATTAAATTACTTTCCACACACCCTCTCAAAAAAAAAAAAAAAAAAATTGGATGCACTGTGGAATGTTAGAAATACAATTAAGATGTGATGCGTGACATATGCGGTCCCACATGCTTTTGCTGTATTTTAGTGGCTTTGTCACAGATCATTCTTGAAAAAGCTCATCAGTAACCTCAAGTAACAACAAAGGAGTCTGACAAATTACCTAAGAGGCATCCCTACTTTTCACTGACTGCCTAAACAGGAATGCCATCTTTTGGGAAGACATTGGTTCACTTAAGTAAATTTATGTGGCCTGGGTATGTAAAGCTGACAGAGAAAAAGCATACATTACAGATCTCTTTTAATTTACTCCATTTGAACTTGGTGAGTTTAATCCCTTAGGGGATTTTTTTGTTCACAAGCTGAAGCACTCCTAAATGGTAGTCAAGACTTCAACTTCACATGAATCACTCACTTGCCAAAATCAGCTATACCACAAAATTTACCAGGCATATTTTTTGTTAAAACCAATAAAGCTTTAAAAAGACTGTGTCTGCTTTTGGTTTTTTTTTTTTTTAAAGGTTTAAAGAACTAAACTCACAATCTCAACATGAAATCCATACTCCCAAAAATCCCTCCTTCAAAAAGAAACTAACAAAATCAGAATTAAGTTATTTCAGATACTATTTACTTCAAAACGTGGCATTAACTGTATGGTAACTACCAACAAATTCTTGCATCTTTACTCTTGTGTTGTATTCTCCAAACTTCCACCTACCAGATCAAAATTCTTCCAGTGACTCCATAACCCCCCAAACAACATAAATAATGAAAGTTTAATGATGGCTTCTAGTAAACAATCCACATGGAAACCCTACATAGAATTTTTATAACCAACATTCCTTGTTCTCCTGTTAACTTCTGATTTTCACCATTTTTCCAACTTAAAAGTGTTTTCCTTTCTTCATGCTAACCCTCGAGGAAATCGGCCACATACTGAAACTCAATATGCACTCACACTGTCAAAAGCACAGAATAATTTACCTACAGCAAGCAACTTTTAATCTAAAGTCACTCTGTACGTGTCCCTCACAACCCAGCAGTACTTGTAACCATAGCTAGGATATGTACCATAGACAAATGTATATTGTACACTGGGATAATTGTACTCCTCTTTTATGGCAGAAGTAAGACTTACCGCATGAAAAAAATGCTAAAAAGAAAATGTAAGCCAGTTATTTCACAAAAAAAGAGAAAAGAATCTCAGAATGAAGCCTTTCTTGGGGATTACCTACCACCCTTTCTTTGTGCTGGGAACGAGTCATAAATTTCACGATCCTTTCAGAGCTGCACCTACCATACAATATTTTAATTTCTTCAAACATTCTATTTATCCCTCTGAAACGGCTGTGTGACATCTTAGATATTTAAGAGAGGAGAAATTCCTCTCCCAAAATACCTTGTAATGTTACTGTTCCTTATTCCTTTAACTAGAGGCTAGTTGGTATGCCTGAAACATGTTTTGCAATACATTTTCCACATACCTATATAAAGGACATGTTTCTAATAAGGGAATGATACTATTCAATCTAATTCCATGTGGTTCTGTTTTCAACATATGGATTATCAGATATTAACATTTCAATTTTTTCTAATTTTACAGTAAGAACAATGTACTGCTGTTATGGATACAAGTGTCTAGGCATAAAAGGTTTGGAGTGACAGAGTAATAAATTAGGCTTATGCAATTGGAAGACAAACTTTCAGGGATCAAATCTCTTCTTCAAGGACACTTGGTTTGTGTACCCAAATTTTTCCAATTGCATTGGTCATTCTAAGAGAAGTTTTTACCTCTATCTACATGCCCTAGTTTTATAATTAAGTTTTTAAAATCTGCATATACTTTTCCTAGCTTTTTCACAGACATTTTGGTTTGGAGTCTAGTAATAATGTGGTTTAGTTCAATAATTTAGAAGTATACTGTTCCACATCCTACAAATACCAAAAGCTAATGGCATCCCTCTACTGCACTCTTAAGACAATATGTGTCAAAGACTGAAAGAACAAAACCTATTTTTATTTAAATCAATGCATAGTAATACAAATGAAGAATGCAAGATCCTGAATCTGAGGATCTGATTTGTGATGACTTTTCATATGAAAAATATTCACTAAATGCAATGAATAGGGAAAGATTTTTATTCCCAATACAGCACTGAGAAAGAAGCCAAATAATTCGTCATGTCTGTTAATCTAATGACGTGACCACATTCTATTATTCAATATAATATGCAAATGAGTGAGCTGACAGCACATGCTAATTATATTCATTACAATAATTAAATCAAACAATGAAAGGAAGTAAAAGTGTAATGAAAGAGAAGGATATTTTTAATTAACAAGAACATTTTAATTAGAAACTGTAATGCTATAGTCTGATATAGTATGGTTGGCTTATTGAGAGACTGGACATTATTTTTACTACACAGTTTAGATTTACATATCTGTTCTTAGCATCATGGGACCTGTTTTTGTATGTTAGTAGATTAAATGGTGGCCAAAAAAAGAGAATAATTTTCCTTGATAATACTTTATGCAAAGCAGAGGCCTAATAAAGCCGAGCTTTGCTGCAGCATGGTTACAGAATTCTGTCTTGTGGACCACAGGCTGCCTAGTTCTGTAGTAAACAAAAGTTCATGTGCCGATACAAAACAGACAGCGCAGTTTAGGCTTGACTAACGATGTTAAAGCATTTAAAATATTAAAGAAACACTCTTTTCTTTCTGAAATTTTCAGCTTCATAACTGAAAGTTGACAGCAGCTGCCCTAAAAGAGCTTTATGAATGTTAAGAGAAAAATAACAAAAAAAGGAAAGGAATATTACTAATAAATTATATGCGGGCAGAGTCAGCAAAATCATAGTCTTCTTAAAATAAACAGAGCAAGCACTATCAAAACACTTAAGAATGCGTTCCTTAGGACTCCATTGTCCTCATTGCCCCTCCACAGAATCACCTGGGCCTGGACCAAAAGCCAACCATGGTGAATGCATTAACTGGGACCTCAGCCACTGTGTCTCTGTGTGTGTAGGACCCACTGTGGGGCCTCCCTCTTACTTGAGGCTCCTGGAAACTGCAGTGAAATACGAATCTCGAGGCTGTACGAGAGGAAAGAACTTTCCTTTTTAATTTGTCACTCAACTAAATATAAAGACTTTCACAGATAATGTAATTAAACCAAACAAACCTATATTACATTAACTGATTGGCATATGATGCTCGTGGAAGATTTTCCTCTATGAATGTGAAGTATTTAGGAAATTGCCCTTTTATTATTTTGACTGCAATAGTGGTAATAGTTCACTTACTTAAATCACAGTATTACTACAGAAGGTCAACGCTGAGGTTGACAGGCTGTAAAATTGCCCTTTCAGAAATCTTTCTATTCTCCAAACTGGGAAACTGCAATTTTTTTTAATAATTAAAGCTTTTTTTTCTTTATTCCAGTATGCTATTTTGGATATTTATCTGTGATGTGGATTGACAAAGGAATCACAAAAGGCACACTGAAAACTCCAAACAAGTATTTGTTCTTTTGTTTTTAAGAGCTGAGAGGAATGAAAGCATACAAAGGTTTGTAGTAAAGAATACATTTAGAGATGAAAAGACTTACTTAAACTACAAACATTTCAAAACAAATGTATGTTTGACTAGAAGACTCATGTGAATCTGCTCTGAAATACATCAGTTACTGACTCCAAATTCTGTTCCAATGCTAAATAAAAAGAGCTATCAGGCTCTATGGAAGTTTTGTTTTCATAGCTCAGTGTCTGTTGTATCTATTTTTATTATGCCATTCTTTCTGGGAGTTCAAGCCTACTATTTGAAAGCTTTCGCTGTGAGACCAAATTTTTATTTTTAGTAGGACTCCGCAGGTGATCAACAATGAAAGAAAAAACATGGCAGTTCATAACATAATAAAAAATTAAACTGTAACTGCATGAGTAGAAAGCACTTCCTTTTTGGAAGAGCATCAAAAGGCATCATACCTTGCTCAGAAGTCACAACACTAACAGCACCTCAAAATAATGACCGTGAGCAAGTCATCCTGCCTTGCCTAATAGTAAAAAAAGACTTCCTTTTACTGAAAAATAAACCCCAACCCACCAAAACCAACCACCTTCTCATTTTGCAAATACCTGTGTGAGGAACACTTCAGTTTTTCAATACCTTTTTTTTACATGACAAACCAAAACGCCGCTTTTCAGTTGAAAACTTATTAATTAGGAGCATTGGACATTACTTAAAAAGTTAAGCACACCATAACATCTCTTGAGACAGTATCACCAAAGCGAACGGCCATAAAAGACCAGTCTTAGTGCATGCAAAGTACTAAGACACTGCAGCTATTTAACCCAAGACCTAACCTTGACTCTCAGAGCTGCAGAAGCTACCTTCCACTCCTGAAAATTAACTCCGGCCAGGGGCAGATTAGTGATGGCACATGACCTTAACCCCAAGCACACACGGTGGAGACTCCAAGACACTACAAAATCACCAGCTGGGAAGCACGCCCACAGACAAACACATTTTGCACATGCTCCATCTCCTGAGTGCCTGCCGGCGGCCGCCGTGGCCAGCTGCTGCTGTGGCACAGAGCCCGCTCGCCACGCTCAGACCTTCACCCCAGGCCACGAGCACGAAACAGCGGCAGGCACTGCAGACTGCTCCAGCTGACAGCGCTGGTAGGAAATCCCTCTTCTGCGCTACTCCTGGCACGTTTACAGCTCCAAGTCCTCCATGCAATGAATCACATCTGTTTATACTTGTGTGCCAGAAAAGAAATTTTTAAACCGCCGAGGAAAGACAACATTGTTTGCTGGCAGTTCTGGATGCCAGCATGACCTGTTGTGTAGCAGGGGGAATCAGAAAATGGCAGCAATATCACTGGGATTTTCAAAATGACTGTATTAGAAAGTGTTGCCCACAGTCGGCTCCAGATCCTGAGTAGGATATGGATGCACAGGGTAGAAAGGCTGCAGGATCCTCCCTCCAGTTGTGGCCAAAGCCACACAGACATTACCATGTAGTTGCTTTATATAATTTCATTATACTTCTGACAGCACTGTCATCTTGAAGATATTATAATGTTCCAATTATAGCCAACAACTGTAAGAACGTTGTCAGACAGCTTTTCTCTAAACCTCTGCTGATGAGTTTTAACACTTCTCTGTTCTGCTCGTCAGCTTGAGAGCACTAAGCTCCTCATCCTGAATTCCTACCCCAAAAGCTGAACAAAACCAGGAACCAGATGTTACAAGTATAGAGAGAGAACAAAATGAGTAACTTCACAAAATACAGCATTCAATTGTACCAAAGATGTAGGCACTATAACACAGTTTCTACACATCCAGAGTCAGGTTCACATACTTAAAAAGCCAGTGGCAACCTCTGCCCTGCCCCATACACCTCGAGATGCTGTGTGTCAGCTGAGGAAACTCGAGAGTTTTTTAAGTTTAAAATACTTGAAACTTTTAAGTTTTGTGCCTGGGTTCTTTTATAAGCTCATATGGAAGGCCAGGGAGTCCACGGACAGAAGTGGACAACAATCAAGAAAGCTTAAGGGAAATTTCCACTATTTGTTTGACAGAGCACTTGGTCTACTACTAAAAATATTCAAGGAAAAGAACAACTTAAGCTGAAATGAGCGCTCCGGCTAACAGGGAGATAGCTACACTAGTATCTGAGGACATGTCTTCATGGCAGACTAGCTTAATTGGCTTTAAAAGGGTTTAACTTGGGTACCACAGCCATCTCATCAAGCTGGCATGAAGTGAACATGAAGTTAACTTGGAATTAAAAATATCAGTTGCTAAGTTTATCTCAGCACTGAGTAAAGCTAGTTAAAAATCAATGCAATGTCAGCACCACTGTCTGCATAAGAATATGGGAGTTTGCTTATGGCCACATAAAACTAGCATTTTTGTGTCAAGATGCAACTTCAGCTTCTCTTTTGCACACACATGTATTTAGGAATCCTGAGTACTTAAAAAACATTGTTGAGGGGATTAGTTTTCTTGAGGGATCTGTGACTAAATGTGCCCTTGATAACTTCTGATCCCATTTTCCATTTGCCTTACCTGGTTATCTGTGTTGTTTACAGTAAAATAGCCCACACAAATAATGACTTCATGTAGCAATCCTTCACAGGTATGCTGGGAGCAGTACCAAAGCAGAGAGCTGATAATATGCCGGAATGCGAGGGACAGTCCTTCAGCACCCACAATTGACTGAAAAAAAGGCCAAGAAATGGAAATTACAGTCTAGCAGTATGTCCTAGAAATTGTGGGAATACCATGTACATCACTTGCACCCTTGTTTGTTTGGGTTCTTTTTTGAGAAGTACAGACTATGTTGCGATGACTCTGGAGGAGAACAGAATCGGCTCTCTTCTTTCAAATGGACTTTAACATTAAAAGCCATGAAAATAAGAACAAATTCAATGGATTCTGCTTAGCTGACATTCAGCAAGGCATTAGTTTGACCATTACATACGACATACATTACATGTTCCAGGAAAACTTAACACTAATCGTATTTCTTAGTAATAAGCAAAAGAAACCAAACCATCTTTATTTCTGCAAAAAAGCAAACTGCATTTCTCATTAGTAACTGGTGCCCTGAACAGAACACAAAGATTAATAACAAATAATGACTTTTCAAACATTAAAAAAGTTAGAAACATCCAAAAGGGGAGAACACTCAGCTTCAAAGCTGCTTGGGATGCTTTGTAAAAGTAGGCAAATTGCTGTAATGTGGAGATTCAGAATTAGATTTTATCTGTGGAGCCTACAGCTTCTATTTAATAAACATGTCAAACAGACAGAACGACACAAGGTCAAAGGGGAAAACTAAAGCACAAGGAATGAGCATGACAGTCTACTAACTCTAATGAAACAGCAATGTAGGCGCGTGAGAAAATCTCTTTCATTGCATTTTCTTGATTTTGTACTTTGTAGCCTGTCTTAAGTACATATACATAGATCCTAGTCTGCAGTATCGTTTAGTTTTAGCATACTCCAAATCTACCCAGCAAAAGTAGAATCCTTGACAAATAAAACGGACTCAGCTGTGGACACTTTCTAACTTAAACCTCAAGTGTTCCAGTTTAGTGCATTTTCAAGATTCAATGCATGATACAGCCACCATTTACTGCTTTACACGATGTAAATGCCACGTTCTTAGGTCCACCCTTATTTAATTAGTGCCGTCCACGTATGCTGTGACCTGGCACTCGGGGTTTAACCTTCCCTGATAACAACAGGTCAAAGGGCACCTGAGTTTGTGTATAAAAGTTAACCTAATTTTTCAAGGAAACTATGCTTCTTTTTTAGCCAGAATTAGTATCAGCTCAGGATCCTGCGTTGTTTCTCACTACCATCTTTCAATTGTTTAGACTGTCAAATTAAATGAAATATATACCCATGAGCCATCTGTGCTAATACAAACTCTAGAATACCAGACCTCTTCTCTTAATCGAAAGCCCCTATTCTATAGTCTTACTATTATGTGATGCAAGTATTCCTTAGAGATAATGATCAAACCGTATATAAACTACGCTTTTTTCCTCTGCTGTCTGCTAGCCTGCTCTAGCCCACGAGGTCAGAATGGACAGCAAACTGCCTCAGGTGTATGTTGATTTTTTACCATTACAGAAACAAATCACATTAATACACTGAAAGGGAGCGCTGCTGAGACTGCTCAACTGTGTCTGTCCATCACTAACAATATTACGCCCACCATTCAGTAAGACAGCTAAGCAGACCCTTCCTGAGTGCAGCCCTGCACCCACTAACTAAATGAAATAATTCACACCCATTAGTCTTCTGTCACCCTTTAGTCAACGATTACTATCTTGCACCATTTAATATAGAACAAACTGATGCAGATCATGGGATTTGAGAATTAATGCTGATAGTTTGTTGTAAATGCTCGGATATAATGGAGGTTGGTGGAGGGATAAATACAGACAGCGTAACCAGAAGCTTGTATTTTAAATACCAATAGTGGTTTCTCAAGATACTGGGGAGTAGCCCTTCAGCCAGCACGATTTGCTATGGCTTCCCTACAAGCTCTAACTGTCCCAGTTCAAGTCTTAATCTCTGGTATATACCTACAGCAACAAAAACACCCAGTCTCAACACAAGAGGTACTGAAGAAGCTGTAGAAGACAACTACTTTGGCACATCTTGATTTACAGAAAGAAATGGCAGCTAATGGTGTACATAAGAGTTGTTTTAGACAAAACTCCAGTAAATACAGTGTTTCTGTGCCCTGTAAAAAATCCCGATTCTGCAAGTGCGTCCACACAGATGAACATTGCTACATGCAAATTACTTGTTGTTGTTTTTAGAAGTATTAAATGTACTAAAAATTGAAGTGAGGAAATAAATACAGACTGAAGGAGACATACCATATACTAACTCTTTACTCGCAGCACTTGCTGAGTTTGATGCATTTCAGATGGAGTGTATGGTACAACTTACATACAAATTATACATTAAATGAAACAGAAACGTATTCTGATGAATTGCATAAGATTGATGCTGCTAAATGTTTTTTGCAAAGCAATGGGCTTTGACAGGTGTTTTATATTAACACGACATCTTTGTCAATTCATCTGAGAAACGTACCAGAATTTGCATTTTCTTTGTATGGCAAAATGAGCATATACACTAGGAATGTGTTCAAAGAGGGTGAGAAAAGACTTACCGTCTCAAGACTCAAAATGTGAACATTTTGGATTTTTTTTTTCTCCGTGAATAAATATTATAAAAAGTTACATTTCCAATTTCCGGTCAATAAAATTTCACTTGGATTAAAAAAAAAGTGATATCAAGGAATTTCAGTTTCAGTTGTACAATTTTAAAGCAAGTGGTCACTAAAAGCACTGACAAATATAAATTGTGGTTATCACATAGGCAAGTCTTTTTACATGAGAAAAACTGTTATTTCTTGCTTTGACCATGATGTTTTTTTCACATTTTTGGGGCTTATTAAACATAAAAAGTACTATGCTAAAAGCGAGAGTTTTTTGAATAGTATTAGCAATGGAGTGGATTCGGTATTTCGCATATTCTAAATTTTCACTTCTTGGTTAAATCTGTTAGCCATAGCTACAAAGTGGAAATAAAAAGTTACCCATTTATGCATGAAGAAAATTTAAACATTTAATTGTGAAAGCTCCTTCAATAACTAAGATGCTAAAGACAAAACTTAGCTAAAAATTATAGGCAATAGCTACCATTTTCACACTAAGTAAAAGTTGTAAAATATCTGTTACCTGAAAGGCAGGCAGATCAAGAACAGCAAAGCTATTGAAGAAACGTAAACTCTGAATGGCAACCTGGATTGTGTTCGCTGCATAGCTGTCTTTAGGACTTGCAGTGTTTGGATCTGAAATTGTCCCGTGGAAAAGAACACAGTACAGCATATGCAAGACTCCAACCAGATCTGTAGACTGAAGAACTGCTGTTAGTCCTGTGAGGTCTTGACGTGTATTGTCAAATATGTTCCAAGATCTGTCAAAGAAACATTAAGCTGTCTGAGGAGGAGAGCAGCACTTGGTGAGAACACTTGTGCAGGACGCAGTACTTGCAATAAGCCAAATGTTAGAAAACCAGTAAACTGTTAAAAAGGACAAACCACCATGTCTAATGTGTCAAGAAACCACAACATTTCCAGAAAATACTTTCAACAATCTGAGCACTGTCTCAAGCTCTCTTTAACTGCAGTGCAGCTGTATCTTTAAGTATCTTTCTCCACATATTGATGTCTTCGCTCCCAAAATGGGTTCACAATACCAGCACGAGACCATGCAGAAATCTGAGCACTTTAGTGGCTCCATACAAGCTCTGTCTCAGGTCAGCAGCCTATGCTCATCTTTCCTTCTTGCAATAGCAGCCAGCAGAGGTGTGAGAACTCCCCGGAGCCTCTTCCTGCCTCAGTGACGGGCTGCAGGCACTGGAATAAACTGCCTACCTAAGTAGCAAAGTAAGTTACTAGGACCAGATGATCTTAATCAAATAGTTCTGCAGGAATTTAAGAACGAAGTGGTTAAGCAGCTAACAAAACACATTACTTATTTCAGTCAGATGTTATTATGGAAGACTGTATGATAGCAAGGCACAAATAATGCAAAATGCTCGAGACCAGCACAGCTTGTGCAGACAGAAACCAGGTTTCTTTGGTATGTTTCCATCTCAAAAAAAAACCCTATTATGTCTCCATCTTAAAAAAAAGGAAAAAGTGTCAATATCAAAAGAGACTACAAAGACTGAACCTATGTTTTATTCTTTTTTATAATTGAAGGAAAATATGATAGGAGAGTTGAGAAAATGTTACAAAAGGACAAATTAGACAGCAGTTAGCTTTCCCTTTTATAACAACTAAATGTGAAGGAAATGGGAAAGCAGTGGAAACAAGAACAACTTTCTAAAACTTTGAAAACCCCAGTTTAACACAGAATAGACTCAGAGGGCTGGAAAATACTCCTTTTGACCAGAATCAGTAAGGAGCTTTTCAGTGAGTTCTTCCTTGACCAGAAGGGCTCTAAACAATCTTTTCAGTATCTGCATCACAGATCTGTTACACACATTGCTCTGCTCCAGTGAGGGTTCCAAAACAGATCGTAGGTAGGCTGACTAGTCCTGCTTTTTATGATACAGACACTTGTCTTCAATGGAACAACTAAACCATGAATTCAGCAACTACCCAGTTTTGGTGATCATCATCTTGTTCTACCATTTGCACTTTTTCTAGTCAAGCAAAAAAAAGCACGTAAGAAAGCAGTACTTCCCCCCAAACCAATGTCTATCAAAGAGAATTTCTACTTGTAACAGCACACCATTGCTTCCTTGGAGCAAAGGCAAAGAGAGAGAAACAGGCAGAGAAGGATAATGAACAGGAATTCTCTAGGCCCCCAAAGCAGCCCTGATACTAGGTTAACTTCAAATACAGCTTAAGTATTCCTAGAGAAGGAGCAACAAAGTGAACCACCACTTTTGCACTTATATCAAACTTGAAAGCTAGTATATAACTGTTTTCTTATGGATACAATTCTTCTGTAAGGCAGCATGAGTGGGCACTAAAACCATGAGCAACGCTTGGCTGCTTTATACAGCAAGGCTGATAACCAGATCTAACCTGCTTCTTACCAGTTACATCGTACGTATAAGGAATGATCTAATCTGAGATCAGCATTTATGGGTACCATTTCTTTCTAAGTTATTTCTATTTACAGTCTGTGAACATTCAATATTGTTGAAAAAAGCTTTTAAGTACAGAATCCTGTGCTGCTACCTCAAGGACAAATGTCCTGGTTCTACTTTAGTGATATCCGTGCCACACAAAAACCACATGAGACTGCATAATTGCATCACAAATATTCAAAAGAAGCTATCAGATCTTTAGGTAAGACACAGTAAAAACAAAAGCAACGTAGCTGTGCCCATTTTCCAACACCTCTGTTGTTACACAAGTGACTCCATTACCATCAGTCACCACCAGACCTCCACCACAACTCTGCAAGTTAGTGGTCAGCCATTTGTAGAGACTCAGTCAGAGACAAACATGCCTGAGTTTATTGTACAGGTTCCAAAAATGGGGTGTTTGTTTAGTACTGTGGTAGCAAACTGAACTCCTAACAATCCTGAAAGAAACTGTGCCACAAATCCAGCTGCAACAGCCCTTCTGAAGATCACTGGCACAGGATTCTTTCAAAATACACACAGTAACATTTGAAAGACAAGCTCAAGAAAATAAAAAAAATTATTACAATTATGATTTGATGCCACTTACCTGCTACAAAAGAAAAACCACAACCATTCAGCTGGTGGTTTGTAACACTCATAATGACCCTAACATTTACTCTGTAAAGAACAAAAAAAGTGGAAAAAATACTGGAGCTCTAAATGTGTTTTGGATGGGGCTATGCTGCACAACAATTTATGGCAGTGCTTTCCTTTTCCTATGCCTGGAATCCATGTTCAAAATCTTCATTTTGAAGCTCTGCGGTCTTTACGTGAGTGTGTTTGAATGGAGTCAGCAGAGACACTTCCTGAACCATCACCTGGCCTTGCGAGCTGTGACTTTATGACTATTTCTGCTGCACAACTTCAAGTAGTGTTGGCATGTGAACCTGGATGGCTGCAAAAGTAGCACGAGCTCTGGGACCACAACTTCTACAACTTTGCTTTTTGCCTGTGGACTCCCAAATATTCCTCTTTTTAAAATACCTTCTGATGTCCAATTATTTATTTTTCAGTATGCAGTAGCCAAAATGTGCTAACTGTCACTTAAATACACTCAAGTAAGTAGAATGTTTATTTCCACAGTATCACATGAGAGCGCGTCTGCTTTTGCCAGATAATATTCCTTCATTTCAATCTTAGCTTTTTCAACAGTACAAAAGAGAAAAACCACTCATGGTCAAGTGATAACCCCGAATTAATTACAGTATATGATAGTCCACAGAATTTTTTTGTGACTGTTTGTGATGAGAAGATTGAGCAATTTTACCAAAGGTTAAAGTTAGCTTGCTTTCAACTCTCACTCCATCATTATTTTTAAACAACTCCATATGAAAAAGCTTACATTGCTGGATGAAATCCTTCTACCATTTTGTGCTGCTCTGGAGCAGTGAATGAATCAAAATATACATAAAAAAGTCAATTGTAAAATAGCTGAAAATGCAAGCAGTATTCTTTTTCATTGAAAAGACCAGGAATTTTAAAGATATATCACAGGACAAAGGTGGTGGGGAAATCTGTCTGCTAGGTTTGGTGGATTGAAGGAGCTGTTAGAAATGCTTTTTTTTTGATGTTCCCTGTATTACAGTTAATATGTATATGGAGAGGCCACCGTCTCCTTTTGGTTTTAACTGTCAGTTATAATCACTTTATGCCTAAACATTTACAATAAAAAAGGCAAAAGACGTTATTCATACTGGTTATAGACTTTAAAGTAGAAAAAAGCATATACGAGATGCTGGAAAACAAAGCATAAACTTTGCGTATGCTGCCTTAAGCGATTTTTGTCAGCTGTGTACAACTGGATTTTATACATTTAGTGGATTTTTAGTCCATCTCAAAGGCAAATCCAGTGCAAATTCAGTGCTGTCAGGACACGGACTGAAGTAAAAAGCCATAAACCCCTTAATATCATAAGACAAGGTTGCAGAAGAAATCTAGGTTTTACAAAACTAAAGCTGAGAAGAGATTCCTAGAAACATACCTCCTTTTAATTCTCCTGTTTGAAGAAGCTTATTTTCTTGAGTCTGTAACAGCTGCCAAAGTAAAATAGTCAGTATAGACAAAACCCCTTTCCATTAATCACTGAAGGGAAGCAAGACTTGCTGGATTTTTCACATTGGCTTATATAGCTGGGAAAACAGATAGGCTTTCAAACTTTACCAAGTCTCTATATTTAACACAGAAAAACGGGCAAATATTTATATTACGATCAAAAAACTGCAGGATCTTAAAAATAAAAGTTTTATGAAATGCAGAGAATTTTCATTATGGGTTGCCATTATGATTTTCAGCTTCTGCCCTCAACGAGGCTCAGGAATTGGTACGGGGTTTATGATTTACAAAAAAGGTTTTTAGAATTTAAAAATGTGGCCAGGAAAGAAAGATCCTAAACAGTGGTACTTCATTGCTTAAAATATACCACTATTTACTAAAAACAGGAATTCAATAGAGCTTGATGAGAAACAGCATACTCTGCAGAACAAGTATAAAACTACAATTTCTCCAAGCTTCAATATGAGCAAACTGTTTATATCTGAAAATATATTGTTTTAAAAACTGGCTGAGCTAACAAGCAGACAAGTTTCTCCAAGGGCAGACAGTATAATGTTTGTATATTTGAAATACATACTCCTGATTAAAAACACAGAGCCAAATGAAGTGTGAGTTTTCAAAAGGCTTACAATAATCTGGGTTTTTAAAAATTATTATTAAGAATTAAAAAATAATAGCTGTACTTTTTGCTTCTAAATTATTTTATTTAGAATGAGATGTCAAAATAAAGAGGAAAAGCAATAATAAAAGAAGCACAAAGAAGTATTTAGCACCTGTCAGACCTTGTTATAATTCACACTGTCAAGCTAGGAATCACAGTACCGTGTAAAAGAAGATGATCAGTAATTTTAAGGACAAGTTTTAGTTAGTTTACAGTCCTTGCTGGATCTGCTGTCCCTTGGAAGTGGTGGGAAGTACAGCCAGTGTTCAGGCAGACTTGCATCTGATTTGCCATCCAGCAGCCAAAACAGACATTATCTTAATTACTGTAATAAAACTGAAAACAGACCAGCCCTGCTTCCTTTCGTATCTGAGGCATGACAGTCACTATTTTCCCGGATCAAACCCTGTATATCTGCAGCTTTCTGCCACTGCAGCTTGTAATCCACAACTTCATTAGCTGCTGACACAGATTTATATGTATTCCACTACTGTTCTGAGATAACGTACAGCAGTGACAATGTAGGTACTGTACTGCTATGATATACTATTTTCCTAGATTAACAAGGGAGCTTGCAGATATTTCTTACATCAAACCAGCAAAATTTTGAAGAAGCTGCTGTCCCAAGAAGCTACATAAGTTGAAAGACTTTATTCGCAACATTCCCCTTGGCACAACTCATTTTCCTCCTTGTGTGTATGTTACTGCTAGTCCAAGGTAGTGCTCTAAGGGAGAACATTCTTCCTCAGTGATTAACCCTTACACCGCACTACTGCCGATCATTTGCTCCTGCTGTTTGCATTAACTCTGTGGTTAGTATGAACTTCTTGATTCAGACTAATGGGTAAAAGCAAAATAAGGCATTAACAATAGACCTCCACAGAGCAACATCTAAACTTCTTGGACAGAAACCTTAGTTCCAGAAACTTACAGGTAAGAAAGGGTTATAGATTTGATGAACACTGGGCAGTACAAGGAAAGACAGGAACATAAGCAAGATCCTTGCTATGCTGATGAAGGACCTGCCATAGATTTTCGCACTTAGTCTTCATTCCTGCTTTTAGGGAATGGTGAGCTGGGGCAGCATGGCCATGTTTTTATTAATGCTCCTTGAATTACATGCCTGTTCATTGTTTTCTGTCTTGTGGTTACAAGTCAGGCATGCTCCATATGGGTATTCAGGACCCAAGGGCCAAAAATAGACCTTATATCTCTCATAGTTATGAGAACAAACTCTGGAAAACAAGGCTCTCATCCTGAATGTTGCTACTGGACATCTGGAATTGGACACAAATTGCAGGGCAGATTTATATGGCTATTTAAACCACTGCTAGTCTGTATAAAGTACATTTAACATTTTGCTTGATTTCAGGTTAATAAAAATGTCTCTGTTTTCAATTCTGGCTCCTGTTACTCTTAATGGTGAGCAAAAGACAGTTAAGCATTACTATGGCCCCAGTTTTCAAGCCTAAGTTACCAAATGCCAGGTTCATCTTTTGCTCAGCAAATAGATAGCTCAATATTCAGATGTGCTGCATTTTATGATTTCTCACAACATGCAACAAGGGATAACACCTTATTTTCAGCTCTCATACACATTTTTTATTTAAGTCACCAATGAAGAAAGAAGGTCTCAACTTGCTGTTAGCAATGGATACCACACAGGAAAATCAGACTTCCAGCTGAATGTCTCAAGTAGCCCTCACTAATTCTCACTGTGTAATAGGTGAGGGTACAAAAATCATCAAAACAAGGTTGATATAGGGTTACAAGCTGTTAATGCTTTCAACAAATGATCTTTGATGTGTATTACACAGTGTTTGGAAAATGTCCTACTACATCCACAGCAAAACTTCAATTAAAAGGATCAATCTAGCATTTATTAGCCAGTATCAAAACTTATCATTTGAAAAGTAAGATCAATATAAAAGTTAAATCTTTTTAAAGACCTTGACCATTAATGAAAAGAAAATCCCTCTCTTATAATAAGATAACATATGTTCAGAACGGTTTCTCTCATTTCCATAACTTTTTATGATGTTAAAATGGAGAATCCTCCGATTTATGTTTCTACATTAGCAGGACTTTACTGTATCTAACGCCATAATTTTGGACTTTTCATTCCAAGTCTAACATGGGAATAAAAAAAAATCATTTTAGTTTATGTCTTAAAATTTAATCATCTACATTATATCAACCTCAGGTCTCATTTAATACTTAACGCTGAGATTTATGTATGATGCAATTTGTGGCTACTCTCTAACAATCACCGTTGTTGTGACATCTGGCCTGATGGATATATGTGCAGGGAGGTACTTGACAGTTCTCTTCTCTGCCAATAAAAATTGTTTTCCAAACACTGGGTATCAATTCAGAGCTTGGTTCAGAAATATTCTGCTAAATTTGAGAGATTTACGAAATGTTCTTGTGAGTGAGATAAGAATGTCTAGCCCGACAGCTCATCCTACATCACAGCTCCAGAAATGGACTAACATACTCTGTACCCACAGAACAGGATCTCTTAATTGTTTAAAACTTGAGTTACAGGGTTAAACTTCTGGCCCTCTGGGGATATCACAGACTACAGTGGCAGTAAAGTTCCTAACAGGCTGGTGGTGCCTGAAAGCAAATGGGGAGGATCTAGCAGGGCTTGGCCATTCCTAGCTCATAAAGGCTTTTATTGTTGGAGGGACTGTGGATGGTTTGAGAGCCCTGAGGTGGTCTCGGGGTGTTAGCCACCCAGGGTCTATTACCCTATCACCTTCCCACTATGCCAGTTCGTAGTGCAGCATGCTAAGACCTGCACACAGTATGAAGAGCACTGTGTAAAAATACTCTAATGCATTTTAATATGGAATGACAATGTTTTATATGACAGATAACAGCCTGATGTAGATCTATTAAAAAAAAAAAGTTTTGTGTCTCCGACAATTATTGTCAGGGAGCATAAAAAAGTTCTCAGCCTGGAAGCATTCTATATAGGAGGATATGTCAAAAGAACAATCCAGAATTGCTCTTGCAACAATGGTGAAAGCCCGATATGATTTTTGGCAGAACTTCTTTTCATGGTATGATGTCAGAGCACTGGTAGTACTTACTAGACTTTTCTCCTCTCAGTAACAACTCTAAAAATTCTATGATCGGAGTGGTTAGTTACTCTGATGTACAGAAGATTATATAATATGGCATGTTTGTTTGGTGCCCAAGCATGTATCATCTGAGCTGCAGAATAAGAAATGTCAGATTCTGACAGAACAGGCTGCATTACCTCCTCCTACTATTTACCACAAACGAATCTGTATTTACCACAAAGAGGCTGCCGTTTTTGCTGCAGATCATGTATTACACAGCATGTACTACTGTACTGTGACACATTGAAGAATTCAATAAATTTGAGCTGTTCCTGCCACCTTAATCTGTATTTGGCAGTATCTTTTTCCATTTAAATCACCTTGAAAACTAAGACCTTCTGTAACATGACAGAACTGCACTCTGCATTTGCTTCTAAAATGAGTGGGCTCAGGTGACTAAAGACATTTAATTTAAACTGCCCTTCTAATCAGCTACACCAAAGCTTTTGATCTAAAAGTGAAAGACACCAGTTTTGAAATCTCTATTTCTTTCCATACTCAGATGAACAATCTGCACCTTTGGATAAAATCCAAAGCACTGCTGTGAAATGCAGGTGGTATCAGATACTTTTAGCATAACTGTGAAGAAAAACGCTCAATCCTCCAAAATTATTCTTCTGCTAAAAAGGACAGATGTTCTTGCAGGAAGTATTTGCACAGTGCTGTATTATTTTGGAGTGCAAAGATGTCTATTATTTGGGTGTAGCATGCACTTGCTTCAGAAACTGCAAATACTATGTTACTCACTCTTGTAGCTAGAACTATTATTCCACTAACAAAAGAGTGACTTTCTCTTTTCTCTCTTTTTTTATTTTTTTTAGTATGCATTTGACTTTTGGCAGCGCAGTCCTGGAATGCAAAAAGCCAGGTTGGCAGCTTTCAGAAAGGGAAATTTCAGTAAGATCTCTCTGGGCTCATATTTCTTCCAGTTCTTTTTCTGTGTGCCTGTGTCCCCAGCTTACCAGCAACAGCTCTTACCTACAGATTTGTTTCTTATTTTATGTTTTATTAACACTGTTTTTTCAACCCCAGCACCATTTCACCCCTCAGGAATTCACTGTGAAGTTCTGTCAGCCCTACCTCTTCCTGACACGTGTAACAGTCTAATGGTGGTAGGTTCTAGTACATGCAAAGCTCTGAAATTTTGACTCTCACTGTGTCAGGCTGTCCTGCAATGTAGATTATACAAGTCCAGATTTGTTGGCAGACAGGTACTTTGCGCTCACTCCCCACAACCATGGTTAGGTTACAAAAACACCTTGCATTAGAAAACTCACTGACAAATCTTTATAGACAAATCTCTACGAATTCTATATCAAAAATCTAATGCCTTTGCTGACAGTGGTATTTTAAAGAACAGGAGCTGAATTAGGCTGTTCTGAAGACAAATAAATTAAAAGTTGACTTTAGCTGATAATAAAATACCTCTTTTGGAAGTCCTTAGGACTGGACATTTAAAAATTAGCAGTGCTAAAACCCTCTGTGCAATGATGAGTAAAGGAGATGAAGTTTGCAATTCTGAGAAATGACTTAGAAGACTCAAGACTCAATGTAGGTAACTAACTGCAGTTCAGTAATTAGAAATTGCAGTTTCACAGTGGTGAAAGGTTGAGCAGAGTAAGCTCCCTGCACTGGCTCTTTTCCAGTTATTACTGTGTGTCTAAGAACAGTTCTGTTGGACAGCCTCATCAGGATGCTTGGTTCCACGCCCGCAGAGTTCACATGGAGTTACAACGGCTGCTGCCTGATGAACGTACCAGAGACGACAGATCGAGGGCACCTACCTTCCATTGACAGCAAAACACAGCTGACATATTCCATGCAATACTGCTGTGGCATTTTGTAGAAAACTTGCTAGTTTGGGATTCTCATCAACGGGGCCTTGAACGGAGAGGAAACAGCAACACAGCTTGTCTATCAGTCCTATGTTCACCACATAACTAGAAACAGAGGGAAAAACGTAGTAAAAAAATAGTTCCACACCAGTTTGGGTAACTTGGCAAAGGAAGTAATTTCTGCTTCTCTACTACCAAACCATAGAAAATGCAGGTTGTGATTCCTTAAATGCTCCAAAAGGGTTCAATAAAACAATTCAAATTACAATAACTTCAGATCTAGCTCTCTGTAACTAGCAGTAGTTTTTGTTAAGAGATCTGTCTGTTGTAGGATAATCTGTATTATACTGTACAAGAAAGATGAGCATAAATGTTTATTCTACCATACTCCTAGAACGACACTGGAATTTTGCCATAGTTGAGTGATTTATAGCAATCTTGACAGCTCTGCAACAGCACAATTTCTTTTTAGCATGAAGAGATAAACTTTGTAGAACACACTAATTCAAAAAGACAATGATGTTACCCAGATCACGTTTTATTGCAATGAGTAGATCATAACAGCTACTGGCCAGTTGGTGGTAGTTTTCTGCTCTTTAAAATATATGCAACAGTTAAGAGACTAATAGAACATGCAGGTAACAACCTCCTACCATCAGTATACAAGGATAAAGACCAGAAAGCCTCCTCAGGAGCTCAGCTAAAACAACACCGAGAAAACCATGTGATATTTTTTTTTTTAAACATCAAAGCATCCTCTTTCTTTTTTATTGCCAGACTGCATCAGATCATCATTACTGATCATCAGATCACCACTGCTGAAGCCCCTTCTCCGAATTTCTAACAGCTTGGAAACCTATGCCAAAAGAATTGCTGTTTGTCCTAGTACCAAGACCTCTCCATCCACACCAGGTATCCTCATACTTTGACCATTAAAAACTTGAACTGTGCACACAGGTAATTTTTTTTCCATGTCACTCTGTTGATCTCACCTAACTTCACATTATTTCCTTTTTCTACCACAAACATTCAGCTTCTCAGACTTTACACTGTCTCAACAATTCATACTGCTGGCTTATGCGAGATCAACATTCCTTGTGAAGACAAAACCCCACTGCAATCACCCCCTCCTTCTCTTACCCCTCTACATTTATCTGTATTTTTCTCCACTTTTATCAAATGGGAGGAACTTCTTGTCAAAATCAGAACTGCTGTTATATCGCGTGCCTTCACCTGCCTTAGCAGACATGGGGAACCAACTGCTTTCAGACACCATCAACTGATTCACTGTTCTTCCAGATAGCCTACACTGAACTGTGCTGTGATCAATATTACTCCGTCCTACCAGCTGTTCTGTCTGTTTGCTTGTCAAGCCCATTTGTTAGACTGCCTCTTAGAAAGTAGGCTCTTTGGAGAAGGAGACACCGTTGGCTCTACGTTTCTATAATGAAAAGACCACCTTGACTTCACTGTTTATGGAACGTTATTAAACAATATTGATTCTAGCAAATAAATAATACTGGTTAGATAATGCTTGTCACAGGAGCTGTACAAGTGATTATTAAAAATAACTATTCCCACATATGACTTACAGACTAATTTTGAAAAACTAGGGTTTTTTTAGATTAGGTAAGGAAGCCTCTCTACTTTTCAGACAGTGTTGCTGCTAAAAGACTAATCTCTGTTTGGGGACAGAAGCAAGAATTTCTGCCCAAGTTTACCCTGCTGACATAAAGCTTTTGAAAGCAATGAAAGTAATTAAGAGCAGAAATATGCTAGATATAAAGCCAGAAGTCTCACTGCAGTATATAAGATTTTTAAAGGTGCTGAAATATTGCTGTTAAAAACCACCCAAAGATGCACAAAGGTTATTAATTGCACACTCATTGTTCAGGTAAGTTAGTCTGTTATATATAGCAACATGAAAAGTGATCAGCACCATGTTTCTTGCAGACTTAGATCTAAGCATTCCACCTGATCACACAGATAAGCAAGCACTCCTGTATCAGAAGAATAATTCCAGAAACAGAGCTGGGTGTTAGATGCATCAGCCATGGAGAAACTCCAAGAGCTAGAAATCTCTGGAATTGGAAGGGAGAGGAAGAACTAAATAAAATACAGCTAATATTGATAGATGATTACTCACAAAAAGGCACGACCATTCTCATCAATACTATCTTCCTCATTCCCTAGGAACATCTCCACAGTCTGACTGACACCTGCAAAATGTGTTCATTGTCCCTCTTCCTTTACATGCACACCTGGATACAAAGAGGCTACTCTTCTGGCAGAGAAGAAATGAGAGTTTTCAGTCTGCCGGGACTATTCTTTACTGGCATCCAGAGTCAAGGAGAATACACATGAAACACTCCTTTCCTTGAAAAATTGAGCATATAGACAAGTGGAATGTCAAAGATCTCTAATCGATTGTCTCCATCTCCCAGTCCTTTTGCCCATAGTAGCGTAGTTCAAATATTTTGGCTGGCCTTTTGATACCTTGACAGTGTGTAAGTAATTGTTGTTCATGCATCAGGTCTAGTAGCCCCAGATAGAGGGGGAAAAAAAAAATAACAAAAATTACAACTTTCCTCTTTCTTCCCCCATCTTCCTAAAAACTCACATTTAATCAGCTACCCAAGGACATATGATACAATGACCTGTAGGTGACAGATTCTCATTAATAACAGGATTTGTCTGGTTTTGACTAGTTTAAAATGCCCTCTCTCTTTTTTTCCTAATTGTGCTATTACCTTGTCATCATGCCTTTCAGTCTCCATTTATAACCAGATCCCCTAAAGTGCCTCAGGTGAGGGACCTAGTTGGATTCTCATGTATCTTCTTATCTTAAGGGTATGCCTGTGCTTGGCCCGGTCAGTGTCAGATGTCTGTTCAGCACAAATATCAAAAAGCAGACCTCCCACCCTCCCATTCATAAATGGGGAGAATACAACATCC
>NW_008617482.1:60270-91007 GCF_000691845.1 Merops nubicus | reverse complement strand
AAAACCGGTTTGGGGAGAAGGAGGGTTATGTGAGAACAATAAAGTTTTAGAGGTCACTGGTATCTATGACAACTATTTGTTTTGCTTTCCTCCTCCAGCTGTCTTTTTTGATTCCATCAGCATCACACAAGACTTTGAAAAGTCTGAAGATGCTCACTGCAACACATTTTCAGTAGCATATAATCAGAATTTCATTTCTTCAGAAGGCTGAAGATGTATTGATGACTATTTATATGATTTACTACTGAAACCACACTCTTTTAGCAAGTCTAATTCAGTGCTGGTTATATATTAGTTTTATATAATAAGATAACTATACACGAATTAGATAAATATATTTAGGTTAAAATGTCTTTACCGAAGAACTAGAATGTTTCGAGTAAATACGAGCAAAATTATGTATTCTCTTTTACTCGACTGTTATAACTCACTGAGTTATTTTGAGTGAAGTTTTGCTCAAGAAATATACTTTAAAAAGAAAACTGCCATTAAAATATAGCTACATTATAAAGACTGAAATCAGATGGCAGGAATTATTATGTAACCTTTACCACAGGAAGTATATTTTTTATGGCAAGCTTATGTGAATGCACATAGGATATGCAGGGCACATAGGCAACGGGCATACACAGCAGGCACAGAGAATTGAGAGAGAATAATGAAAATAGGCAAGTCGACTCCTAGGCAATTAGGAGATGAAACTGACAGAAAGGAAACAGAAAAACATGTCTGAAAATAAAAGACTCTTGGTTTTCTATATTTTCTGTGTCTGCATTTTTTGGAAGAACATTTTTGTTTTGAAAAGAGCATTTCAACAGTCTTCTTGACTACACACTCCAACTACTCTTACTAAATCAAGAGGTATTGTTCCTTTCTTAAATCACTGCAGTTTTCCTTCTCTGTAGTAGAGAAGGTTTAGAGAAGTTTCATTATTTTTTTTAACCTGATTAGGTCTTGGACTCTGCTGTTGAAGGCTTCCACTTGTGACGATTTACTTTTCACGTCCTGTAATATCTTGAGCGCAGCAGAGTGGTTGTTTCCATCTGGGAAGCTGGAGATTAGACATCTGAAAATCACTGCAGTTATCCTCAGAAGTCCTGTTGTTAAATCTTCAAATACCTGCTTATTTGCACTTCTGCCTGAAGTAGCATTATGGTCATCTGGAACACCAACCTAAGTAAAGAGAAAAAAAAAAAAAAGAGAAAACAACTGGAACCTGGTAAAAATAATCAAGAGTTTGTAGCGAAACACTTAGAAAGCTGCAGATGAGTACATTAAAAATAATGATATGTTAACATGTTCTAGTAACAGTGCTGACGGACTTGAAAGCATTTCTTGTCCAAGAAATGGTCTGTATCTCTTAAGCAGATAACACAAACCTGAACAGAATAAATCAAGTCGAAACAGCGTTTTGTGCATGAGAGCTGAAGGAAGCCTCACAGCAGTGGAGTATTTCATTAGTATGACTGTGGTGGTTTTATGCATACACAGGAATTTTGATGAGTCACTAGCAAAAACAATTATTATTTTTTTTTAACTTGATCCTAAACTACCAAGGTGGGTCATTTTGACTACTGCACTATGTTATGACAAAGACATATTAAATGTATGGGATACACAAAGGTTTCAGTGATACAGAGCAAAGACAGCTATTCTCTATGGAAGGA
Source organism: Merops nubicus (assembly GCF_000691845.1). Taxonomy (NCBI): domain Eukaryota; kingdom Metazoa; phylum Chordata; class Aves; order Coraciiformes; family Meropidae; genus Merops; species Merops nubicus. The sequence goes on along the minus strand of NW_008617482.1, from coordinate 89,340 downwards.
ATAGCACTTTCTGTTTCATGGTAATCCCCTACTTGACTCTGGAAAAGCACAATGTACCATCAAAAGCCTACTCAATAGTTTGAATTCTAAACAAACATCCTGACAGAAGTGAGTATTTTGCAAGGCAGCAGTTCTTGTGACACAGCAGGTACAATTGTATGTAAATATTGTACAATTGTACAACATTTAAAAAAAATCCTGAAATATCCTTCTGAAGTATTTTATGTGGACTTTTAATATTAGAAAGTTACAGAATTTTACAGCATGTTACAGATTTTTTTACCAGAAAAGCCAAGATTGGTCATGAAAACACTCAAACCGTAAGAAATAATAAAAAAATAAAATCTGGAACAGTACTAGTTTGCCCTTAGGAAACAGCACACTGAAGTATCCGAGCAGAGACAACCCACAGGAAGGACACAGGAGGTGCCATCTGGTAACAACAGCAAGGGATGTTGGGAAATACAAAATTTTTCTGATCCACAAGGACACATGGAGTTGTGCTGCTGAGCTTCTGCCTAACTGAATTCAGACCAAATTATACTACCTGCTGCGGTACACCAAGAGGGTAACGTACAGCTGTTTGAAGCAAGCAAAAGAGGGCAACCTTCACTCAGCAGAGACGGATGAATTACAGTGGTTCCCCTTCACAGCTGAAAAAGCTTGTGAGGGAATCATCTTTTCCTTATGACACTGAGAAGTGTCAGAACTTCTCAGTCAAGCAGTTTACTACTTCAGTTAAACCAAAGGAGTTAAGTATTTCAAAGAGCTAAGTACTCCTCAAAGGCAAGACCACCTTTAAGGCAAGGCTCCAAATCTCTCTTTAAGCCACATTTCTAAGTAAAGAGTTTTTTTTTTTTTTCTTTCTTTTTTTTTTTTTTTTCAAAAAGAGAACTGCCAAATCTGCCAAAATTGAAGAGAATGCTGATTTTGTAAAAAATGAAAGGCAATTATGTAGTAATTTCTTCCAGGAAGGGAGGGACGCATAGAGGGGAAAAAAAAAAAAGAAAACAAATCCTGACCAAATCTGATGAGAAGAAACCAGCATCCATGCACCCCCCCCAAACCCAACCACATGCAAGAAACAACTTAAGGAACTGTCCATGAAGACAGAACAATGGTACAATTTCGAGGACACAACCTGACATACTGGAACATGGTAAAGGATGACATGAATAATAAGAGTTCTAAAAGGCGCAATGGGAAATGCTCTCCACTCACCAATCTCAAATTGGGCATGGAAGAAGTTTGAGCACTTTCATGGATACCTTCCTATTTTATCTATTAAGGACAGCAGGAAAAACATGTCCCATGAATAAGACCTGAACATGTCAATAGAACAGATCACCTGCTGACTTGTCCATCAGATGTCAGTCATGTCAGAAGCACAGCATGCAGTTCTCTCTGAACAGACCTCAGAGAACAGAATCCCATTTTTCTAAATCATTAAATTAGAGCCCACTCCTAAAAAAGGTGGTGAAGTTAAAACATATATGTAAATCTGAAGACAGATCTATCTGCAGGATACAGATCTGGAAGGAAATCCTCATGGAGCGTACAATTTTTTTTTTTTTGCTGCAGTCGAAGATAATTTGAACCAGTTGAAATTCTGCTCTTCTATGATCAAGCAATAAGCGAAGTATGAGTGGAAGTCCTGCAGTTTTACAGGCAGAACACTGGCAGCACAAACACATCAATCAAGAGCTGGAGCGCCTATGTAAATCCACTGTGGTTAACGCTACTGGACTCCACATACTAATAGACCTCTGTGGAGGCACTTTTATGAGACAGTTTGAGGCTTTCAACACTGTAGTCAGTGATCAATATTAGCTGAAAATTTATTTTGATTCCAGCTTAAAATTATTTACACTTGGTATACACAAGTGAGGTTACAGAAAATCATTCCTCCCTGTATAGGTATCAGGAGGGATCTGGTAACACTTGGTGACAAAGAACAACATGCACGTTTCTTTATTATTCATTAGCTCTGAGCCTTTCATTGGTACTTAAAACTCATTGTAATAGTCTGTTTCTGGTGACGAGCCAAGTGAGCAACTGAGAAGTCTTTAGCTGCTTATTCAAGTTCAATAGGAAAAAAAACATTGTGTTGCTCCAGTAACATCTGTTGACTAAAATAAGTCATGCCTAATGATTCTAACTGCCTCCTGAAACAGATGGATTAAGCTTTGCAATGTATAAATCAATTTAAGTCTGGTGACTTTGTACTAGGAACATCGTTTTAAAAATTGCTAGCAAATGCTACTCACTGCTTTTTCACCTTAAAAAAAACCCAACACACTTCTTAAAAGATTTAGTAATACTTTGCAGCAGAGCCTTCCATTTGCTGTAAATTGCTGTAAACTGCCACAAGCAGGTAATGGCTATTTTTATCTTCTAGTTGAATGTACCTATGAGATCTATATTTTCAGGACTGATTTTTCAGATTTGATTTTTTTGCAAAAGTATGTGTGTGTGTTAATGTAAAGTGAGAACAAATATGGGGCTTATACCGTGTATGTCAAAGAGGAGAGAGAAGGAAATACTGTGGTACAGAAAATGGGTAAATATGAAGTTAACTCCTACCTTTAATATTTTCTGTTCATATGAACTCAAATAAGTGACAAAAGATCAGCTCGTTTACTGAAAAAGTAATTAATGGGATCATGTGAAAATGTGTTGAGATTTATGTTCAAAATTAATTGGGGTGCTTGCACAAGTGATGTATTACTTTGATTGTTCATTATTATATCAAGCAAGGGGGTAGGAAACCTTAAGATTTAATAGCATAATTCTGAAAGCTTTCAAGCTGTGGTGTCTTTGTGTTGATTACACACAGAGTTAATGATACCCAGAGAAGCTGTGTTTTTTGAAGACGGGCTTTGGATGGGTAAATGTTAAAACATTCCACATTTTTATTTCTGAGGTTTAATAGGTTTAACTGACACAAATCTACAGGTACGATTACATACTTAAACTGACCTGTCAAGTAAATGGTATAAACCGTTTTTAAATCAAAGAGAAAAATCAGGAAAAGACATAACTATGGGTCAATTCTTTGACACATCCAACCTCTCAGTGCTACTTTAGCATTTATGATGACTGCCTATGCTGTGCCCAGTCAAGCCTCCTACTTCCTTCAAATTGGTTCTTGAATCAGACCACTCTGACGACCAGATTCTCAGCTCTGGTAACAGCCTCCACACAACCATTAAGCCATTCAGCAGAGAATTCCCCTTGTGTTAGGATTCCCTTGCTTGTGCAGAGCTGCCATAAGCTCTTCAACTCTGCCCACCATCTAGGACTTAATCCTACAAGATGCTGGAACAATATGGCCCCAATCCAGTAAAGCACTTAGGCACACATTTAATATAGCTGAAAATGTTACTCAATTTTGACTCATGTCACCAAAAGTACCTCTGCATATCAGAGCACTTTTTTTTTTTTCCCTGTGCTAGTGAACAAAAGCACAACAGTTTCCAGTTAGCAACTTGGAGCTCTGTCACTAAAAACTTTCATATTTTTATTTGTCTTGCAAAAAGCACGATCCTTAAAAGCCAGGAAGAATTTTCAATCTAGAGCTGCTAAACCTAAATAGAAAGACTTTCAAGCTTTTGAAGCACTCGATTTCTGTTTGTTTGGTCACTTACGTTGTATTCTTCTCCTATTAACAGCGGTGATTTTGTGCTTTTTGCACATGTAAATCATTGGGCTTGCCTCAAAACCGCTCTGGACAATACATACTTTCAAAACAGTATCGACAGGATGTCAGACTTTCTACCTAGCAACTAGGGAATGAAAGAAATGGAAATGGCCCAGGAAGTCTACAGGCTCATAATAGTGCAGATGAAGGTTCCATTTTTCAAATTCCCTACTCCTAAATACTTCAATATGTCAATATTTCCTCTACCCCAGCTCTATTTTCAATATTTACTACAGGATTAACACACTGACTTCCTAATGAAGCAAATAAACAAAATATGTTTTTGGTCTTTTAAAAGCTACATTATTAAAAGGAAAAGGCATGAAGTTTTATGCTTTTTTTATATCACTGACTGAACTGCATTAGAAATTACCTGATTCAAAGAGCTGCCATCTACCTGAGGTACTTTTTTGCCAACCTTGATACTTCTAGGTCTTGATCCTCACATCCCCAACTCCAACCAAAACTGGAGGGAGAGCAAGTTTTTTAGATCACTTAGTGAACTGCAAGACAGAAACTCTGCACAGGGTCTCATTATTAGGAGCTAGACGTGCTGTCAGTGCCACAACAGCTGACCAATATGGAGAAAGAATGTAATCTCAAAATGGACCAGCACAGCTGAGAAGCACATACGTGCCTTTGCTTTTTCAGTTCTTGTCATAATCAGTGCAAATAAACATAAAGCTGCCTTACCTGTTGCAGTAAGAATAAAAAACTGACCACAAACAGTTAAGAAACTAGAACTGCAGTCTGTAGACAAATGAAGTTACAACTTCAGCACAAGAATTCTGTGAATACAGGTGGGAAGGTTTGACCCCTTAACCATTGAAACCAGGAAACACCCTATTACTGACCTCAACAGACACCAACTTAAGCATTACCTGAGCTAAGGAGGCTAAAAAAGGTAAAATGATCAGCCAAGTCTATAGAAGATTCCCCACCAGTCTGCTCATGGGTGAGATAAGGGAAGGCCTCAACAGGACACTTTTAATAATTAACTTGGACAGGCTAGATGTCACAAAAAAAAAATAGGAAATACAGTCCATTTTTTATTCTACCACTGCCCACTGGTACCCAAGCTTTCAGTAGAGGAAAAAAAAAATTAAAAATTAATTCTTCACCTAGTATTTTGAGAAGAAAAATGTTATATCTGTGCAAAGAAAAATGAATGCTTTGTCACCGATGAAAAGAGACTGTTTTAAGTTTTAGTCTTTAAAATGTATAGCTTTGAGTTTTAGCGAAAGTGAAGCTGACATTGCATTTGACTGATGAATAAAAAGAAAATTAAAACATGAAACTGGTTGGAAATAAGGCTCATACTGGCTGTATTCAAGAATATATTTAAAAGTTTCTCAAGACTGGATTCTTTCTGTTTATGTATTCAGCAACTATTGGCACACTCGTTTAACAATTTGTTAAAGACTTGCAAATAAACATTCTCATTTATTACTCTTGGTATTACTTGAGGTTTATTTTCCAACAGTGAGTGGAAAGACACACAACACAGGCAAAGGCAGCATCATACAGCTCGCCAAACTAGGGACACTAGAGGCAGTTGAATGCTTTGGAGGTATGTTTTTTTTATATTTTGGTATTCAGAGCTTGATCCAACTTAAAAAAAATGCTCTCCATTTGTCCACTGCTTTTCATAAAGGAGAAAAATTTAAACTGATTTATTATATTTTCAAAACAGAAAAACCAGGATTAGAAAAGCAGCACTGTATTCATTGTTTTTGTACTTAAATATGTACTTCATGGAACTACAAAGACATCCTAGTTTAAGGGCCAATTTTGCCCGAAGAGAACATAAGAGACTTTATGCATAGGAAAGAAAAGTTCACTGTGGATCATGGGAAACATTAAGCTTTAAGTACAGTTTTGCTGCAATTCAAGGGTAGTATTTGGCAACAGACTGACAACAGCTCTAAGCATAGTAAATTTTTCTTATGTAGCATCTCTGATCTCTAGGTGGCCAAGACTTCCTAAGAAATATCCACTGTGTTTCTTTGGGAAAAGCGCAGGTTGTTTGCACAGTGCTACACCGATAAAAAGGGAAGGTGTTTGGCATCAGAATGGATCTTGCCACTTTTAAAGTGCTGAAGGATTTCATCTCTTGTGTAATTACCAACAGAGCCTGTGCTCTGGCTCGGTCTGCACAGAGCCAGCAGTGTTTTGACTGGCCGGGCACAATATGTGCACCTTTCACTAAGCATACTGGAAATCTAATACCTGCAATCCTCTTGGAAAGATTTGACGAAGAACAATGAGCTGGCAGCTACTTAGAGGAGAATGCACAGGTTGCATATGTTTTCTTTGTGCCCAGGACCTTTGGACTATCTTTTTAAAGTGTTCATTAACAGTCCTATGGCTTGTCGATTCTAACAGCGTCATTTAAATTATTTAAAGTATGTACATAACTTTTCAATTAACAAACTGCTTGGCTCAAGGAAATACATACACACTATTTATAAGTAGAAAGCCAAGACTAAATATCTTATGATGAGCAGGTCACTATGAATTAAAAATGAGTTTTCAAATAAAATATTTAATGACATTTCAAATTAAATGAAACATTGGAAAATTACCTTTCAGTTAAAGAGTCTTGCTATCAAAGCACTTCAGCAAATCAAACTACAGAAATGTATTAACCTGACTTATATTCCTGATACTGAAACATGTAAGAATCAAACACACGTGGACAAGTCATAATATTCTATACTTAAACTATTACTAGAGAGTGAATTAAGAAGAAAACCTTAGAAAACTTTAAAGATAGAACATTGTCCACTCACTAGAGTCCCTGGTACATAAGCTTTTGCAGAATTTATTAGCAGAAGCAAGTATATCCATTTGTATAGTATACTTTGTATAGTATTGTAGTCACCAAACACATACAACAAAGAAACTTACTCTCCTCTGTCGCCTGGTGTTCTTATACTCTAAATACTCCAGAGTGATTGTGAAGCATACAAATTCTTCTAAATTAATATAGTTCTTTTACGTACCGTAAACTGGTGTATCAACAGGTCCATTAGAAAAGTGATCTTATTACTAAAAAGAACATAGGTACAGTTTTCTGCACAATTACTGCAGGTGAGCCTGTAAGCATTTACTGTATTGCAGAGTGACCTATAAAATCAGAAGGAAAGAAAAAGTAAAGTAAGAATTTTACTTTTTTATTCAGTAAATCAAAAGCAGGTAAGTGGAAATACATCACAAAGCAGCCTTTCAGCAGTTCACACTCATTTTCTTAAATTTGGGATTTCAAAAAATGAAAAAGCTACACAAAATAATTTAAATAATTAGTAACTTCAAAACAGTAAAGCCATACTTATCAGACGTCATGCATGCACTGTATGGCTACTGGACTCTTCTGTATTCAAATCCAATAACAGAACTTACACAGAGTATTAGCTAATTTAATAATTTGATATGTAATATTTCTTTCTTGTGCCTTATGTCACACGAGTCATTTGGGTCTAAGTTTCCTAGCACAACCTTTCAAGAAAAAAATCCCTGTATGAAGTAGTTCACAGTAATACACTGTAAATGCGTATTCACGGTAATACACTGTAAAACACTATTTCAGAAGACACACAAAATTTGATTCTTGAACTTCATGTACTACAAAAGCTATCATTGTTACTATACAAATATGCAGACACGCAACACAAAGGCATAGTAAATATCCACAATAATAAATAAATAAAGATGGCTAGACATTTAAGTTGTTGGTCTAAAGCAAACAAAATGAAAAGAACTCAATGTTTGTTTTTTTTAACATGTGAAAAAATGTGATGAAGTTCAAATAAGCTTCACAGAAGAAAATAAATTTTGAGCACTGTCAAAAAGTCGTGCCAAAGTGGGACTGCAACAAATGACAAGTTATGGTACAGAATTCATCAAAGCTGGTAGTTAACATATCAAGCTGCACGCTAGTTCAACATACTTACAAAGAGACAGTTGAGTTTTACACTTTGTTTTTCTCCTAAAGCATTTTTGAACTAACAAAATTACGTACATCATAAGGAAGGCTGCTTTACTGCTTACTGTGTTTATTGCTGTGGCATCTGATTACTTAGCGTGGCTCCTCAGAGTTGCAGTGGAAGCATCTTATATACATACATTATTTTTCTCAAGCCAAGAAAAGCTGGAAATGCTCACAGGCCAGAAAATACAGCGTAATTTTTTTTTTGGTTTGTATTTCTGGATGTATTTCTTTTCTTCAGCTTGAGAAATAATTTTGAATTTTATAAAGAATGTTACCTTGTTTGGTTAAATCAGTAAAAAAATAAAGAACGCTTATTCCTTTCCTTTGTTAATATTCTGAGAACCACCACACTATCACTTATATTAATTTTAGCACACTGGCAATTAATTTTAGTCTACTAATTAAGCCAGTTTCAATCTGCAGTTCATATGATACGAAAACAATCTTAAATCATTATTTATTGATCAGAGGCAGGTTAATTTACACCTACTTCACCTATTTACCCTACAAGGATAACCTACCAATACAATATTGAAGTAGCATGCTTCATGTGCATTTTTTAAAACCTGACTTACAACAGGACTCTCTTGTCCTGTCCTGGCTATATAAAAGTATTTATTTCACCTTCCTCAATAATGCTTAAAAAAATTTTTGTTAGGCACCTACTTTTACTTTTCATGGAAGATTATTCCCCCATGTAGGTGTCTCTACAGAGAGAGACAAGATATGAAACTATATCAGTAGTTTCTATTTTCAGCTGAGAAGAAGATGCTTTAAATGAGCATCTGTCACTTTGTCAGCTATTCTAAAACAAAGATTAATTTTATTTAAATATAAGCATTATAATTTAACCCAAGGTGTCAAACATGAACTTGGTAGGTTAATTTATAATTTTGGCAGCACTTCAGCGCTTCTGAGGTGATTTAGTTAATTCACTGCAATAATATTTTTTGATGTATGGGATTCCTAATTCCTAAGGGGATCATTTATTTTACATTTGAAAACACAAAGACTTCCAACTTTATACATAGGACTAATTTCACTGTAATAATGCATCACGCTTTTTTATTTCCCAACTGATTCTCATGTCAGAAAAAGAACTTGAATTTCCAGAGACTCAAATAATGCAGTTGAAAAGGTGGTGTAAGCAAATGGATGTCAAATTAATTTTTCACAACAATAAAGAGGGTTCTTTTTAATTGACAACATAAGCTTGCTAACTGTGGTTCGTCTAAACACATTCTAATCACAGCACACTCTGAACTGTGATTCAGTTCTGCAATTTTTTTAATTGAAAATTGGAAGTGTCAGCACAGAAGCCATCCCCAGGTGGTTCGCAGTGTTAAATAGCAGATTAAAGACAGCACAACTAATTTCTTTACTTTAATCTTATTAAGGGAACAACAGCTGTCAACTGTCACCATTTCTGCACAAGGCCTTTGGGAGAAGCGCAGTGCTGCGAATGTCAAGCCAGAACTTTATTTAACCACCAGTTAAAGTCCCTGGGATGAAAAACCCAATACATTTCTTACCAGTTTTTGGCCCTTGTTGGACACTAACTGTTCTTAAATCCAGTCTCAAGAGATATCAAGGTCAGTTGAAATAGTGAAGTATGAGCCCCATGTAAAGCACCTGTTTATTGATTATGGATGTTACTCTAAACTTTGTATCACACTCACAAATCAGCTTTAAAGCTATGCTTGACCGCATGTATACTCAAACCACACAGTAAGTCTGCCCTCTGATGCAAGGCTTTCTTCTAGAGTAAATCCAATTATAAAAACACTCATTATGGTACACAAACTTTGATCAAAAAAATAAACCTGACTTTAAACTAGGGAAAAATGTGCATTTGTAGGTTATATTTATTTGAGTAGAAAGAAATATGAAGAGGATTCATTTTCATCAATGTTTGCAAGCTAGATCTCAACAGTTTATATGTATACACATGATTTTTTTTTTTTCCGCTACCACATCTTGGCTTTCCTCAACTTGCCTGATATAAACAAATTTACAAACTGTAACTTTTATTCAAAATACTGAGGCAGCAACAGTATCCAACCAAACAGCACTAATCTGCCATAGTGTACCAGGATGTATATGTGAGAACTTAAAACTTTTGCTTTATAAAAACCAGGGCATCATCAACATATAACAAACAGTTTCAAGTGTAAAGCTTTTTCATATCACTTCCAGCTTTAGAAGATTATAAATGAGCGTACTTCAATCATCCATGAAGAAAATAATCCCAAGAGCTCAATTTGGCAGTGAAATAATACAAAACTAAACATTATCAAATTTAGGATGTGTTAACTCAGTAGTGAACTGCTCATTTTTAACTAGTGTGATATTATGCAGCACTCTGATGGGGCAAGAGTTTTGGTATTTCAAAGCTGAGCTGAGTAGAAGTGGGAGGTGAGCTATTACTGAAAACACAGTGCACTGAACAGCTGTAGAGTGAAATGGTTAAAGAACCATCAAGGTAAGAATGTGAATTGAAATAACAACAACAAAAAAATATTTTAAGGTAAAAATCCCAATTTTAACTCTTCAAGATTATCAATTACTCTTTTGTGTCTATTTTACATTATTTAAGAATACATGATTAAAACCCAGGCTCATGCTGAAATCTAGTCTCAACTAATAGCGAAAAGATATAGCTCAGGATCTGACACAAGACATTTCCAAAACCAGATCGAAGTCTCATTCTGAAATGTTACTGTACTTATGAATAAACTATTGCATGACAAGCGACAATCAAGCTATTACTTTACCCCAGCATTTGTAAGTATGATAGAATCTGAAAGTCTTCTACAAAAATTCTCTAGCCCCTGGCTTATCAGTTGCTTCACTGCGACATCTGCTCTCAAACCAGAAGTTTTGTAAAATTTCCCAGAGCTCCTTTCAACAATGAAACTTGTTCCTATGTTGCACGAGAGGGCAACATTGCTTTACTCTTGAGCTCTGAGAGCCTGAAATCCAGCCCTGAGACAGACAGGAACGACACATCATGGGAAGAGACAGATGCTGCAGGTTTCAGATGTTCAACTGGCACAGTGATCATTCTCTCATTTAAGATTATCTTCATATCCTTGTACCAAGTGCTGATTTCCAATGAATGTTTCTATAGAGGGAATAACCTTACAAGACAACAAGAACACTTGTTTTGCACTTTACATAAAAAAATAAAGTGAACAATCCTACAGAACTGCATGAACAGTAAAAGAGCACCTTAAGAAAGGTATGCTCATAAAACCAAGTAAAGTAAAACTTACAAAGAACAAGCTATAAAATCACTACTCAGATCAAAATAGTTCTTACTGAAAAAAGTAATTTGTATGAATGGTATCCATAATATTATGCAGGCACTACTTTCTTCTTTCTATGTATGGAATTACAGTTCAAGCTTTTTTCCCCTGACAATATCTGCTTTAAATAAATGATGCAAGAAATTGTATGAATAGAGAAAACATACTATAATAAAACTGACTTTAATCATATCTGAACTTGTAACAAAAATCCTCCTTTTTTCCTTACACAAGTACTGCCAATTTCTATTTAAAAATGCTCAGCATCAAAGGAACTCAAAGTATTTCACAACTGTTTATTAAACAAACCCTACGAACATAATTTGTTTGCAGATTTGTTAACAATTTTCAAGGCCAATAACATGTCATGTCACAAAGGGACTAAATGAGTTGCCCTAGCAAAATACACAAGGCAACACGGGGGATGAGGCTCATCTTCTGGTCTTGATCTTAAGTCACTAAACTGTTTTGCTGTGCAGCTCCCATTTGCTTTCCAGTAGAAGTGTAAGAAAAATATCGCAAGACACTGAAACCCCTTGAAATTCTGCTGAATGTAAGAACTGAAAAAATTCAGGAAAATTACAAAACGCTATTTAAGAAATCATGCAGCTGGACAGTAACTTGTATGTTAATACCAACAATAAAACTTACTATAATCCACTGCTTTCTCTTTTCATTTTTCAATTATTTACTTGAAAGGGAGAAAAATTACCCTAACACCAAACCTATCATCTGTCTCATAAATGTCACATCCTTCTCACAGCATTTACCGTCCTGCTGGTCTAACTACCAATCTGGTAAGTAGTACAAAACAACAGGCATATTGTTAAATCTTCTGATAATAAAGCTTTATCTTGTAGACATGGGATTAAAGTTCTGAGCTGCACCATACTGCCAGGATTTTGGGGAAAGAGAGATGTAGATAATAGCCCATGTAATCTCCTCACCTACTTGTAAATAGCTTATACTCATCACAAAACAACAGACAAATTCCTAATTTAAGATGAGTACAAATGGTTAAACATTGCAAGAGCACACAAACAATCTTAAGTACAGTCGTGTCCTTTGGCAAAGCAGATTTAGCTAGAGGAAGACTGGAGGGCAATGAATGAAAGGTCTTAAAATTCAACTTCTTGCCACAGGGTTTTGTCTTTAAACAGAGAAAAATGCTGCTTTGTTAGATTCAAAGTTTAAGAAGTTAGGATGGGAATTCTATTTGCACAAAAGAAAGAAAAATAACTTCAAACTCATTTCAAAAATTAAATGAGGAGAAATGTGATACAAATTTTCTTCTTATTTTAAAGAAGTATACATATTCTACGATTATCCTTTGCTTTTGAAACTCTCTCAAATGTTCTGTAATTAAAATGATACATTTGAAGAATGTCTTAAACACTTTCAACAAAACCACACTAATATGTTTCTCTGAATCAGCCACATTTATGCCTGTTTCAAACTGCTCACACAAGTCCCAGCTTCTGGAACTACTGCTTATGCTTAACAGTAGAAATGCAGATTCTGCACAAAATATGTTTTTCTCTATCAGCAAGGAGACCACAGAAATAGCTCTAGAGGAAGCTCTGCATCCCATCAAACACCACCAAATTCACTGAGACTTCCAGCAGACTCTAGACTATGTAAGTTAGACTGAAGTAGTTAAAACTCTTGCAGAAAAAAAAAAAAAAAAAACAAACAAAAAAACCCCAAAAAAACCCCAGCAAAAGCAGTTAGCTTTAGAAAGCAAGATCCTGTGTTAAACTACGTGCAACCTGATGTATAACTTCCAAACTACAATACTTTCAGATTTCTATAGACTAGAGACTGCAATTTGATGTAAAGTTGAATGAAATGCTACATTTCAGTAGTAGAGTCAAGTTCTCCAGTGAGTTTTTTTAACATTAAAAGCTGTCAGAATAGGTAATTTTAATCTCTTTTCTGCTTTGGGAATTCCTTTTGGAAATACAGATAGCTGAAAAATTGTGTTAATGAAAAAATGTTTCAAGATTTTTTGAAAGGCTTAAATATTCTTTTTATAATTCAGTCATGAAGAGGCTCAGGAATCTGAGAAACCCATTATACTGGTCTGAAATAGGTATGAGATTGGTAGTAACCATCATAGGGAGAAGAACCTCTGATAAAGCTTGTTTTTTCTGTTACACAAATATAACTGACATGAGGCTTTATTTACTGGCACACAAATTCCTTTGACAACTAATATATCTTCATGTTGTTTAACAAATTTTAAATGATGTTTTCAGTAATGTAAATACAAAGGTTAGCAAAGTGAAGACTATTCATAAAATAAAAGAACAACAACAAAAAAAAAAAAATCAAAGGTGTATAGAAGATGCACATTCTAAGAATTTTTAGCTAAATTTAAGCTAAGCTTTATGTGGCCACATAGTGCAGCCCTGTCTTTTGCAAAGTTTACCCCACATTGAGGAGGGTTACTCAAAATTATAGCCTCTGCAAACGAACACATCCAAAGGCTAGAGCTGGACTGCTCACCATAGGACCAATTCAGGATTGCTCACCAGTGGAGCTGGCTGGACTTGCAGCAAGTGCTTTCTGCGTGACAGTGGAAAGGTAGGAATTTTACTCTCTTTGAAGAGCAAAGCTAAGGTATTAAAAGCACGTTTTTTCCTTGGTGTTCTTTCCTAGCACTTCACACCTGCCCCATAATATTAATGGACAGTTTTAATCTGAACCCTTGCCATGTAGTGCTTAAATTCCGATTATTACAATGTTAAAATTCACCTACAAATGTTGAAAATGATACACAAGAGGATATCCTGGGCTTGGTTCCTCTCATACTAAAACCATGCCTGCCTCTGCTCTGAAAACATGTATGTGCTTTTGAAGGGATAAAAACTACAGTTAGACATTAGGGAAAAAGCATGCTTTTGAGTTATCAGTTTTTGCAGGCATTCTGTTTAGTTGTCGCTTTTAAATTTTTTTTAGGGATTACACATTTAAACGCTTCCATTCTTATGTGCTATAAAGAGGAATTCCTCTAATCCACAAGAATTTTGATTTACCTGTTTGTCGGAGCCCCTTCAGCTATCAGTATCTTGCAACTGTTTCATTTTAAAAGCAGTCAGACTCCAATGGATTTAAAAAATTCCCCCACTTCCCACTAGAGTTTTTTTACAGACTAACTTCAAAAGGTATGTACCTCCTCTTCTGTTTAATGCAGTTTTTTCCTTTCTCATTTTATACAATTAGGGATGCCACTGCTCAAATATTCCATGGCTAGAAATAAAACCACCAAGTTAGATAAACAGAGCTTGAGCAGAAATCTCTTTCGCCTTCCACAGCAGTGCAGAGTACAGTACGGTTTTTTTTCTTTGAAGTTGCACAATGGACTATGAGAAGAAGTAGTAATGAAGCAGCAGATGTGAAATAAATATTCTAGCAAATGAAGAACTGATCATACTTACTTAAAAGGAATCCGTGAAGCCACATTCAGATTGGTGGAAGAAGTCATCGCTTGAAGAACATTCTCAAGGGCTGTTAGTCCTCCCGCAGCCTGAAATGCTATTTGATCTGCTGTGTTCTAGACAAACACAAGAGAGAACAGAAATTAAACAAATTCCTACATAAAAGAGATGTCTGATAGACAATTGCCCTTAGTTTTGTTGATGTAGAAATCCTCACCACATATACTTATCATGTAGCACAACTTTGAAAAAGAACACTTCACAGTCAGTGCAAAGGAAAGAGTAGTCTTTAGAGCAGGAGTGGAAATTCTCAGGTGCTATTTTTTTCCAAGGCCACATATACGTATCAAATGCTATATAGGTAATATAATGGAATACCATGTTCTTAGTAATGACATACTATTGTCAGGATTCTAATAAATCTAAGCTTTCTTTGTTGCTGCTATCTTTGAAGCTATACTTTATTGCACTGTGTATGCTTCAAAGACTAGACACAACTTTTAAACAGGTACTTCCTCTTTTTTACAAACTTTTCTGAAATGAAAGAATCTCCGGGCTTGTTCCACAACACGTTCACTGTAAGCACAACATAGCATAGGCAGATCACTGTAAGGTATAAGTACTATCATTACACTGATGATACTTGGTTACAAATTTCACAGAAAGTGAACCCTGTAAGTTAAGTTGCTCATCTGGAAGAAAGTCTGACAGTGTCACCAGTCAGATGTCCTATTTTATCCTTAATCTTGGAAGACAGAAATGTCACCTGACAGATGCTGTTGAGGATGAAAGTTGGTTAGCTGTTCTGTCCTCTCAAACGAATTGTTTGGAGTTTAAGAATCAAGTTAAAAAACTGGATGCGAGTTTTGGTAGTGCTTCAGTTATGGGAAGCACATCTTACCATTATTCATACAGTTTGCAAACGGCTGAGGTTTTGCTGGAGCAGGTCTGGTATTTTAGAACTTATCCATGCGCTTTTCCTTTCCTGCAGAACTGCTTTTATCTCCTACTGCTTAAAATAAAGCAAGTACGATCTTTTCCTTCCCTATTTTTAAGTTGCTCATTTTGTATAAATTTATTGTAGTTTGTATTTAATTATCTTGATTTTGTCAGTGAGGAGGACATGCTAGGTAATAAATAATTTTTTTTTCCCCATTTGGCATGTGGAAAAAAAATGGGTAGTGCTCTATAAATCAAATCATTATTAGTCCATAAAGAATGCATTATACTATAACAAATTGTATAACAGAAAAAACTCCCTAGTGGCTCTGGCAATAAAATCTTTCTCTGAACAGTTAGAAATATAATTGTGCACAATACAATACAATTTAGAAGGGAAACTTTTCCCTGTGAGAATTAGACAATATATAAACACTGAAGTAAATATCTTGCTTTTTAAAAAAGAATCACACAACTTTCTTTCCATTTAGTTTCTTTGAAGCAAACACCTATATTCTATTTAAGTTTCAGAAAAACTGTTCAAACTGAGAAGTCAGAAACTCAAAAAGAAAACATTTTCTACAATTAATACAAATTGCATGTATATTTAGGCAGCCAAAAGGTTTGCCTTCAAAGGAATAACAAGCCTCAAATGAGTGGAAATCTCTGTGCCAACTCATTAGGCAGTCAAGATAATTAACCACCAATTTCCTACAGGCTAATTGATAAATATAACTCTAGCAGTCAATTTTAGTCCAGTCAGCCCAGCAAGTGTGCCTTAACCGAAGAGTTATTTTTGAGTTTCATTCATATATTCTTCCTTTGCTTCCCCTCCCTCCGTTCCAACTCAGAAAAATTCCAAACAACAGCAAAATAGCCTCCTCAAGCAACCCTTGGCTGGGGACCTCAGAGAGAGAACAAGTCAGGCACCCAGACTGCTGTGTGACTGGGATGGCCTGCAGTAAGCACTGCCTTCTCTGTGACCTGACAGAGCTGTAAGGGAGAGGCAGCCAAACAGCAAAAAACAGCCCTGCCACTCATCACCAAATATTCTTGGGGCACCTTGGCTTCTGGCCACAGCTCTGGAACTTTCTAACTCTTCCTCCCCTGCTCCCTGCCAGTGCTGCAGAGTGGCTCAGCACCCCCTAGACAAAGGCCAGGGACTTACTAAAGTATCAGTGTTCACTTCAACTTAAAACGTCACATGTCTGAAGGGAGATTTTGGTGTTTCAAGTGCGTGCTTTCCTGGGGAATCAGCACGCGCACCTAGGCCAGCGTGGAGCACAGCGCACAAGGACTTCTGCCTGAGACCGGCACCCAGGCAGCGCAGCGCAGACGAGAAAGGCACTCATGTGCCGCGGCCGACTGACTTCCTACAGCCTCTTTGTTAGCGCTGCGCCAGTTTTACATGTGCCAAGCACTGCCCACTTCTCGCTTCCCCTATTTCTCATGGGAGATTATGCCACAACCTATTAGCTCTTGTGGCAAAGAAGTCTTTCCTGTCATTTAGACCAAATATGCCCTTTCTCTATTTCATCCCGTTACTCTGAGTTATATCCCATTTTACTGCACTCATTTTGTTCCTCCCCACAGCAATTACTCCATTCTTGAAATCATACATTTCCCTACTTGGCTTGTTTCTCCACTCTGTATATTCATTATTGCTAAATCTATACTTTTATTTTCCTTTCTTCACATAAACTTCTCTTATCTGTAATTCCTTTTGCCAGAACTCCTCTTTTCTCCATAAATACCTGGTAATGTAGTGTCTAGGAGGGAACTTCCCCACACTCCCCACAAATCAGTCACTAGAGCGACACCAAAAGAAGCTATAATGTCTCCCTATTCTGAGACATTTTCATGTATCTAAAAAGAATATGAATCTTTTGAAGCTGTCTGATTTCCTACATGCCCTCCTTCCACTTCAATCTGGAGCATCACTTCTTCCGGCATCACTTCTTTTATAGACAGACTTTTTTCAGACTGTTTCACTTTTGTCTACTATTTTGCTAAAAGACACGTATACTTTGCAAAATACAAATTTATATTTTAAAGAATTTTCTTTACTACTATGGTTTTCTATCAAGCAGAAGCAAGTTTTTAATTTCTCCAAGTTTTATATGATTTCACTTTATGTCCTATTATTCTTCTCTCTAGATTACTCATAAAAATCAATCAGCACTTTGGTGCTTAGCCATCAAGGAAATAAATCCCTCACTATGTGCATGGAAGAGAGAGAGAGAAAACCTTAAATAAGAGTAAGAAACAGACCAGTAGCGAATTTGGGAAAGACACGTGAGCATAGTATTCGTTCGCTGGGCTTACAAAGGTCTATAAAACTGTCACTTAGGGATTAGGAATACCTTACTTTTGGCATGCTATTTAATACATTTCTCTCCAAGGATTCTTTTAAGATGGAGAACTCTAAGAGCTTTTAATTCACTTATTGAAAGGCAACATTGATTACCAAAGTACATGCTGGTTTACAGTGCTTGTGAATGACCTTGGTCACCACACAAGCATCCTGCTATCAGGAACCCCAGGTTCAGGCACGGCTCCTGGAGCTCAGCCTTGGCTTAGCGGGGGTCATGGTAACTCTGGGGAAAACACACCATACCCACAAAGGAGCAGAACAGTATTACTTGAATATTGTATTACTGATGTGTTCAGAGTGAATACTGTGTGACTGTGGTACCAGAGGAAAGTCAAACAAGGAATCATGAACAGGCAATTTCCTCAGCTATCCACAACACAAGACCTCTGGTAGGAAGATGAGTGGTGCATAGAGAGCAAACAGTATTAAATCTCCCCAGTGCTCAAAAATATTGTCATTCTTTCTCTGAAGTATAGCAGCCAAATAATACCACATTATTTTTAAATACATATGATTTAATTTCCGCTTGAAGCAATTTACAGATTTTGAAGTATTTAAATACTCATCTGAAGAAATCTTTTTCTCAAAGCGTAAACATGTGGGAGCAGGCTACCTCATCCAAGTTGTCTTTCTTTTCAAAGTTAACCTATATTAACCATCAAAACATGACCCAAATGCACTTAATATTCTCTTGTGCTAAAGCTTTACATTAGTTGATATATATTAAACCATAATAGAATTCAAAAGAAACAGACCAAAGCATGTAACTTATTCAAAGACCTTACTCATATAATATTCTTATTTAAGTTGGTCCGCAGCTGAATCTGTGTCAGAATGCAAGACCTATGCAGGTAACTACAACCTTCAGTTTGGTAGCACCCAGGGTACTCAGCAGATCAGCTACCATGTGGGCACGAAAAATGACAGAACCTGTGGAGAGCAAGTATTAAATCCCTGTTTTGTAAGGGCATAAACCAGTATGGCACATTTTTGCTGCTTGAAAGAATCTTCCAGACGTCTAACTTATTCTCCCAAATTACTTAGCTAGATGAAACTTATGAATTATTTCATAATTTCACTACTGGCACCATTCTTTAAGCAGCTGTATATTTAGATTTGGAAGGTTATATAAAGAGATTCAGGTTTATTGAAAACGAGATGTATATGTATATATATTTTCTTGTGTTCAACGCTGTGTGAAAATCTGACTTGCTTATAGGTATTTTCAGAAATTCACAACTAGTTCAAGTCATATTTTTAAGCCGTTTGATTTTTAATTACAAAAGGATTTCAAAGCTCCACAGGTATCTGGTCATGCAGGAGAGCAAGGGCAAATAAACATGTAGGCAAATATGATTATTACTGTCACCTGTGCATTTCTTAACGGAGAGAGGAGGCAGCACAAAAACCTTGGGGATGCCACCTGGATATGGCTTAACCATTACAAAAACAGTAGCAGAGAGAGTCTTCAGAGCAGCAGATGTAGCACTCAAAACCAACACAAGGAAAAAACCTCTGGTTTTCTTTATCCCTCTGAAGTCTCTATCATTGTGAAATACAGTGGTCTCTTGTCTGTATAAGAGGAAAGCCAACACAGCTGATGTGATATTAAGCATGTATTCTTAATCTCTGCACCGGTATAAATTTGTCATTTAGAGCACACAGCAACTGATTTCAGCAGAACTGTATGTGTATGAAGTAACTTTAACAGTGTGTGTACACCAATGCATGTGTGCCAAAGTAAACAGAAATAATAATTAAACAAATCATGTAACCATTGTATGGATTAGTTATGAACTAAACATTAAGAAACTTAAAATTGATCCTTTTTTTTTTTTAAAAAAAAAAAAGACTAACAATCAAGAAAGCTCCCTGCACACTGGGCTAGTGTGGCTGACTTATTTACCTACCTGTTACTCCACCTTAATGGATTTGAATTCCCCTTCTCTCCTTTCCTATGGCTTGAGTGACAACTGACTAATAGGATTATAGGCTCTGTTCCAGTAATACAGCTCAGCTACATGCCAGCAAAAAATGACAGCCTAAACCTGAATTACATGGCCTGGGAATCCATCCAATTATTAACTAAAGTAACTGTTATTACCTAACCTAATCAAAGGAGAAGCAGCTGTTAATCTTTGGTGGCCTGGAGTGTAGTAGCAGTCAGACTGGATGAACTGTCTTTGTACTTGACTCCTCTACAGACAATAATTATGTCCTTTGTGATCAAGAAGGAAGGGCTTCCTAACCTTTCAGACAGAGGCAGCAGATGGGTAACAACTGTGTGTTCATTAACAAGATAGGGTGGATTTTATAAGAGTTTGGCATCTGTGCCACCTTCAGAAGCACCACTTACCCAATGATAAAAGTATGTTTGGCACATTCAAAAATTAGCAGACAAAAATAGAAAGTTCAAAAAAATGTTTTCACCTCATTACCTGACAGTCGGTGCAGAAAAATACACAGAGCTAAAAAGAAGTCTTTTACACATAGGCCTCATTGCACCTAACACGGTCAACAAAGAAACACAGGAGAAGGCCAGCTGGCCCATGTTGTTAGTTTGCTGGGTTCTGTTTAACTCATTAAAGTAGTAAGGTAACATAAACTCTATTCTTCGGAAATAAAACCAATTAGGGGAGAAATATCTTGTTTATTTCTGCAAGTCAGTGGGTAATAGAAAGTAACACAGAGGAAAACGAAGTGAGTATGAGTCAGTAACAGCTTTTGGTTTCTGCATACAACGCTCCAGGACAGTAGGAGACCAAAACCACTGTCCTATGCTGCCGCTCCCCTTTACACTGGTATTTGGCAAGGTGGGAGGTTTGTAAAACAGAAGATAGGAGGTCAGAGAAACCTGCCTCACCATGAGACTTTACAGAAGGACAGTTTAGTTCATTCTGGTGAAAGTAAAAATATAATGGGATCAGTGTAAAAGTACCTGAATGGGAAGATTTCTGATAATGCACAGTAACAGCTAATATTTGGAAGCTGCAACCAGATGAGCTCAGGTAAGAATAAAATGATTTATTTTTAATGCCAAGAGTAATTAATGGCAAGCATAATATACTTAGGATATAGTCGACTCTCAATCATTTGAAGTTTTTAAATCAAACCTGATTACCTCCTAGAAAAATATGATCCCAGTTAAATCATAATTTATTAATTTGATGCAACAGTTATTGGGTGAAATCCAATGTCCTGGACCAAAGCACTCACTTCCATACATTTCTCCTGTTAAAGTATTATTATTAGTTAATAAGTAGAGCAGAATCAGAAATAAAGCAGAGCTTTAACAGCTGAAATGATTTAATGTCAACGTTACCATCTCTGTTCTACGTAACTTCATCACCTCACATTTTCACTATCTGAAATCTTTTTGAGCTAACTTAAATACTCCAGTGCAATCCCTCTCTCTAAAACAAACCCTCCACAATCAGTATTTTTATGTAATTAAATAAAAGAATATTTTCCTTCACCGGCCAAAAGAATGCTTTCTGCTAGTCCTGCCTACTATGCCTGAAGAAACACCTGATCTGGAAAGCCTGTCTCAACAGACCTCAGGAACCAAAACCGTTCTGAAGAAAATACTTCTAAATGAAACACAAATACTTGGAAACAATCTGACTTCTGTTTCTGAAAGAACACACTGAACATGTGCAGCTCAATTCCACACTTATTTCTTCCTTCAATGAACAGTTTAACAACTAATTAGGAAAATACAGTTGAAATCCATCTTAAGAATTTTCTTCTTTCCTTTTATCTAGTGTTTGAAGATTCTTTCTAAACTGCCAGGGGCTAAAACGAAAAAAAACCCCAACCAAACAGACAACTGAATCCTGGTCCTGGGCTTGACTCCTCTTTGGGTTTTTGTTTTGTTTTGTTTTGTTTTGTTTTGTTTTTTCTTTTTCGGTTTTTGTTTGTTTGTTTTTGTTTTGTTTGTTTGTTTGGTTTGGTTTGGTTTTGTTTCCCTCTCCTCTCCCTTTAAATAAACACACAAGTAGATCCACAAGCACATAGAAAACCACACATACCTTTGTGATTGTAGAAAATCTACACTCTTCACTAGTCCTTCAGACATAAAACTTTCTCCAGCGAAAATCACTGTAGAGTATACCAAAATATTTCCTACTAAAATAGACAGTTTTGTTCCTTGTACTAATACTCTCTAGCGAAATCAGTATTATTATAATAATCCACTCTATCTGAAAGTCTCAAACTGGTTTTCAAACATGAGTGACTTTACCCACAATAGAATTTCCAGAACTGAACATCAGCGGGAAACTAGTATAGGATTAAAACATGACCCAGAATTGGCTCTGTAGCCTTTGCACATGATTGGGAGGAGGTATTAACTCCCATTAAGGACATACCCATCACATGTTTGTATCAACTCCTCCCTCATGCATTGCTTACATGTTAAAGCATGAAAGCTCTGTCAGTTATGCACTGCAAGGCCACCAAAAGGAGGGCTTGAATTTCTCCTGTGCACCTTATCCCACTAAGTGAAGTCTGAATTCTGAAGCCTTAAAGCTGATTCAGAGGCCTTAAAGATAAGGCACCTCCTTTGGTTTCTGTGTTTATGCTCCTTATTGAACTGCTCCGTTATCTCACTGAGTAAGACGAACCTTATTTACATGATCTCCTTCCAAGTTCTGCAGTGTCTTCTCAATCCAAGTCTATTAACACTTCTGTTGACATGGACAGGACTTCCCCTGCCCCCGCAATGCTTTTGTTTCCAGAGTCAGTGACTGACATTAATGAAAGACAGGTAAAGGTAAACTAGTGAATTCCTTCTTATCTGTTTAGCTGCTGCTTTCACTCATGCTAAGTAGTGTAACAGGAAACAGTCAATATTGCTTGGAAAAAGAAGAATTATTATCCTCATAGATACTGTAAAAGACAGCACTGAGCATAGCAGCACTTGTGCCTATTAAAAATAAATGTTTTGTCTATTTATAAATAACAGGGCATCTAGTAAGTGCATCAGTTAAAGAAGGAAAGCAAGGATGAAGGTTTCAATCTCTAATACCAGAAACAACTGCTCCTACATCTCCATTGATGACTCCATTAGCTAAGGTCACTTTGACCTTTTTTGAATAATCTCATAAACAGAAGTTCCCAAACAAGTATATAAAAAGCACAAATACATGATCTTGTTCTGCTCGCTCTCTCTCTGCAGTTTACTGGACAAGGAATTTGCCCAGTGAGTAGGAAAGTTACAGATCTCTTGCAACACTGGGTCTTAAGGTCCTACAGCTGACATTTCACTGTTGAAAGCTTTCAGCCACTAGAAAGCAAAGCAGCACTGATTTCAGCTGAACTTACACTATGAAAACCAGTGCAATCAAGCAAAACTAAAGATACTAAATTACATGGGAGAAGACTTCTAGAGAGGGAGCAATGGTTGTTTAAAGACCTGTATTACAGTCAAGAGCACTTGAATTCTAACCACGGCTTTCACACCTGTTGCCTTGGGTACTCTCCTGTAACCTCTTGGACTATTTGTTCATTACCCCACCTACAGGACAGCAACAAAGATCTGAGGGCAGATTGATAACGTGGGTTTGTGAACCACTGCAAATGGGAGAACAGACGACGAAGACATCTAGGAGATAGGTTCTCAAGTCACAAGCAATGGTCTCAAATCAGATGTAGAATTTTAAAAATACTTCCAAAAATAATGTGCATAGACATACCATCATGAAATAAAACCTTAATTTCTTTAAAAACTGTAATAATCATTACTTCATCATTATCTCTAAACTGGCATCCACTCAGTACAACAACTGTGCCTGTACTTTAACGATACTGACACGTACTTCTTGTCTTGTATGTGCTCAGTGAAGAAACTTTGCATACCTTGGAATGTATATATAAATCCATCATATCCATTCTGCTATGATGTATTCATTCTAAACTGACATAGAAAGAAAAAAAAAGTCTGATGTAACAGCAAAAGGCCACAAACAATGTTCAACTGCATCCCCAGAAACCATCACAGCAGTTTAAAACTACACCCACCGTGCACAGTAAATTAACCTCTGAATAATCTAGGAATAAGCACACTGCAGAGCTTAGCTGTGAACTGAACTTGCCTTTTAATACTACTTCCTGCAAACAAGTTAAAAAATATTCTGTGGCTCACCTCTAGTAACAAGTCTTATTTATACATTCATCCTGAGAAAAAGGTTAATCCACAGACTATAGAAACTCTGGACAAACAAATTCTTGATGATGTAAAGCTTCCTTGACCCACCTCAACACCCAAACTCCAACACATTTGACCTACTGACCTCATCCTAGCAGTGACAGGGAAGGGCTGTTTGGGTAGGAAATGTCTAGAGAGCTCCCCTGGTGCGTGCCCATAGCCTGCTGGCAACCACTGTGCTATTGCTATCAAACATGCTTGCCGTAGCTGATCAGATCAGGTGAGGTTCCTGCTACTAGCACCAGCTTGGATCATACGTAACTAAGATGGTAGATACAGTACAATAAACCATACTCCAGGCTTTTAACACTGCTGAATCTTCTTCAAAGCACGTTTTAGTGGTATGGTGCATCCTTAACACTCAGTGCTGAACATGCGTACATTAAAAGTCCCTCAAATCCTTTCACTGGACTTAAAGAAGTGAATTCATTTCAAGAAGGGTTACTTACATCTCAGATTTTTCATCAGTTATATTTGCTCTATCAGTTCCTGAGTTCATGGTCTGAACTCAGGTTCTGTACTTCCCTATGAACAGCTGAAGACTCAATTAACACTTGCAACAAAGGAAGCATAAATACAGAATACCCTATGTTACCTTCTGTGTTAGCAAAATGATTAGATTTTTGGTGGCATAGTACATAGCTCCAAGGGCCTGAATTCCAGTTTCGGCTGATATGCCAGACATTTTTTAGTTTTGCAATTCAACACACTTCATAATGTTTGGATTTGGACTTTAATTTCTTTTTAAATTGTTATAATTCAGATTTACATTTGATGGATGACTTCCCTTCGTGTCATGCCACTGTAGCTCTGGAACTGGCTATTGCAGGATTATCCAAAGTTGAAAAATTAATGGATGGATTAAAAAGCTAATCCATCCTTTGTATAGAAATACATTGTATGTTTAGCTAAAATAAACCTTCCAATTATCCATAAAATAAGAGTAGAAGTTACTTTCATAAAGAACAAAAAAAAAAAAAAGATGAAAGTACTGTAAAGAGACTATTTTTTTTACATTTTGACCACAAAGTGCCTCCCGCCCAATACAGAAGGTGGCTTTTTGGTGTAAACCAGTGCACTATGTATCAAAAGTCTTCCTGTGGCTAATAGCCAAAAGACAGGTATCACACCTATAAGGGAAAGGCAATAGGTTACAACAGGACAGCACCAGTGACTCCACAGGGTCCCACTGCACTGCTGTGAGGGTGGAGGTGGAAAGAGCACAGGACTGATGTGGGGCTCAGGGGGCTTTGCTGGCTCGCTTTCATCCATGGGCCATGAATGTGCCCAGCCAGCTGCTGCTGCCAAAGGCCAGCCCGGCCGCTGGTCACTGCAGCTGAGCTGGCCTGCTGCTCAAGTGCTGGTGACTGCCCACCCTGATCAGCACCACAGCTTAGTGTAAAATTTGCACAGCACAAAAAACAGCGGCTCATAAATATGCCTATTAACTGTGGGCACGGGGCAACATTTTTTCTTTTTAAAAGATTACTGTGCATGTGCATACTTTTTTTGTTTGTTTGTTTGTTTGTTTTTCCCCTGTAGAACCCTCTGTACAATTGCACATTTAAGTCTTGACAGGTTATATCCTAACGCATCACAGCCAGGAGACATGCTGCTGTAAGAAGCTCAGTAGGAAAAAGAGCTGTGTAATGTCTAACCACATTGGCACCTGAGGGGCCACAGAACCAGCTGAACTTAGGGTCAGAAAGATGAAGGCAGGATCCAATAGGAGTAGTCAAACTGAAAAAATATGGGGCCTGTTTGTCCAATACAAAAATCAACAATATTTTAAAGTCTGTTTTGAACATAACCATAACTAACACAGAACTTGGAGAATCAACATGCAAATTAACTTAGCAGGTACTACCTTTGGCCTTAGAATCCACACTGGTATTCACAAAATTATAATCTTATATAAGTATGTTTCTTCCAAAAAGGAAATTTGACTTCTAAATAGATTTATTACTTCTCAGGAGTAAAAGAACATGCTGTTGTTTCTGCCAGTAGTGTCCTCTAGTGGAGAAATGGGAGATGTTAAGTAAAGAAGAAAACAAGTGGGCTGCATCACAGCCATCAGGACACCTCTCAATCACAAATGTGCCTATAAAAGTTTGGCATTTTTGGCTTTTCATTACTATACTAATACTTACACATAAATGTTAAATAACTTTGCAAAGTTTCAGACAGATTGAGAAATGCGTCAGTTGTGAGGCTATTGAAACTAACTGTTTGAGTGTGCTAAATAATATACAAGTAATGGGCCTGTGTTTATGTATATATGTATGTAAGATCACAAAATACACATAACTTGGCTATAATTTGGGTAAAACCACTAGCCCATGACTTAGGTAAACTCACTAAACCAGTAATTTTCATTCTTTTTCATATATAATGTCCTATGATGCTTTTTCTGATTTAGTAAGAGGGTGACAGATAAGCTGACAGCTCCTGTAATGTCTCTAGCCCTCAATGAATCTACATATCAGACTTTAAGCTGGATTTCTTCTAGAGATGTAGACAGCCTCAACACTTCACCTTAACTTAACTAATGACTGTAGCCTCCATGCAGAAATGCTGCATCTTTTAATTTCCCTAAATAAAAAATAACCACATTTTTTTTATTTTTTTTGGGGGAGGGGGCAGGGCGGAATCATCACAGTCTTTTTTCAGGATGACAGATTTTTGCCACTGTCTTATTCTCAGCTGACCCTAAAGTGCCCCAAAGACAAGAATTATTAATTTGGAAAAGATTACTGAATTACTGCTCTGCTGGCTAACACTCCTGCATTCTCCAGAGAGATAGATCACCCTTGCCTCTAAAGAGTCTAGCTGATTAACAGAACCAAGTTAAATTTGCATCAATTGTTTGTAGCCAAAATTTAGGTTTAACATTTGCTGCTTCTAACTCACACTTGACAGTTTTCTTCAATTATGAAATAAAAGCCACAAACCTCAAGCTATGTCCTGTGTGCTCTAGCATGGTATGGTCTAGCATGAAATACAGTACCTATGTCACTCTTGTTGAGCTTATGAATTCAGACTTCCCTCGAGAGTTTAACATCAGTCTACAGTATCTTGTCTAATACTCATTCAAAGCAACAATGTTTACATGCAGCAATGTCCCACCTAGATCAAATATAATAAATAGCAAGTTAAGAGAAGCTTAAAGCTTCATTATTGCCTTTCAGCTGGTCCAGAACTCTGTTCCTATGAAAAATAAAATCCAGCCATTATATTCAGTGTCTTTCAATTCTCTTTGATGACTATGCTACTCTGCTACACTAGAAAGATGGAGTTACCTTGGTGCTCAAGCCAGCTTCACATATTTTTGCAGCACCAAAATTAAATGAGTAACAGTTTAGGAATCACAGTTCCCACTGTAACCTTAAATATACTGAAATAAGTAATAACATTGACTATTTGCTTCTAAAAACTACTTTGTATATACATGCCATATATATATATTTATATTCATGTGTGCAGAGCAATTTTACATCTCAGTAGGGACTTTTGAAGAAATTCATCATGAATGGTACAAAAGCTGACACATGTTCCATTTAACATTGGTTTTGTTCTATACCTTAGTTCTTCAACAGTTTTTAATTTTATTGTTTCGGTTTCTTCCAATGATTCAGAGTTTGTATTGTTGGGACAGAAAAAAAAAATATCAGGATTAGTCAGCCAGGCGATTCAGTGTGCCTTCCAAAACCCAGCTCATTAATCTTCACACTGGCCATGGTCACCATACCCAACGGGCCTGACAGTTCAAACAATAAAACACAAATACTGGGCCTGAGTGTGTTGCTAAAGCCAGCCATTTCTGACAGACTTCACAATGGAATAAACGCTGTCTGTCTACAGTCCCCATGTATTTGAAAGCTACAACAAACATTTTACAGAAATGTAAATAACTGACATCATGACCGCCGAAGCAGGAGGCTGAAAAATCTATCTAAAAATTGCAAAACCCAAACCACTGCCTGACACAAAGCAAAGCCTTCATGGTCACTGGGAGAGCATGCTTTAGAGGCGGTAAGCATTGGGATTCTTTTTTTTACAAAAAGCATTAAAACACTCCAGTCAACTGATAGCTGAGATTTGCACATTTTTCAGTTACAGAATTAAACCCTTTCTAAAGAAGTATATTTTTCCCCTCTGAAATCTGATTCCACTAAGAATACTATTCTGAACAAGTAATAAAAAGAAGTACTTTGAAACTTGGCCTACTGAAAAGCAGCTACTTTTAGATTTGTATGAAGACAGCTGGTAAGTTACAAGTGCCGTGGCACCATTTATTATGTCTCCTCTTCTGTTGTTCTGGTTCCATTTTACTCCCACACTTTAGCAACTTAATTTGCACTTGCTATTATTTACCGAGATTTTTACAGCACCCAGAAAGCCTGAAGGAGATTAGGGACACAGGTATCCTTCAAAACTGTACAAAATCCTAGCAAACATTTTTATGAACACCAGAACCAGTGAAATCTTGTTTGTTAGGGCTTTGTGCCTCATGACAGACGTGTGAGCTTCAGTTGTAGTGTTTGCTTAAGCTGGGACATTTATAAAACCTCAATCCTTCCCCTATGGCTGGAGCCCTCTCTTCAGGAGCATATCTGTCAGATCCTCAGTGTCAAATCACTTAGTTAAAGGTATCTAATAACTTGTGTTGAGATGAAGAACTTTTTCAAACTAGTGATTGGATGAGAAACATCATCTAAAAATAATTCCAGTTAAGCAGATAAACTGCTGCAAATTCTTAATATAATAATTTTGATTCCCAAAATATTCAACCTCTGTGTCACACTCCCACTCAGAAGGATAGGAAATACATTAAACACTTCTCTAGATGTTAAATTTGGACAGTACTCACATTTGACCAAAGTGATTTCACTGCAGTGTTTTAGCTGCAGCCGAGCCAGGTGAAAAGGCTCCTGCCCTCAGCTGCCTCTCACTGTCTTTACTGAAGGTAGCATCCTGCCATGTTCCTCAGAATAACTGCATCTGTCATCTCTGTCTAGCCCAGAACTATCAAAATCAGCTAGAATGCTTTAAACATGTAAAAGTAGCACCTGGACATCCCTCTATACATTGAGAGAAATAGATGATATAA